>NC_080690.1:2285988-2497997 GCF_030445035.2 Dasypus novemcinctus
TACCAACGCGGGGTCCGTCTCCGGAACCGCCCTGGACGCCAGTGAGCCCAGGCCACCCGGGGGGGGGACAGGGGGCTGGGAGGGGGGGCGGGGCGGGGGACTGGGGGCGGCGGCAGCGCCTCTTCCCCACAGGCCCCGTGGCTCCTCTGGGGTTCGGGCCACGTTGGGGGCCTTGCCAAGTCCACCTTGGCCCTGCACACGGAGCGCAGCACGAGGCCGGGAAGGAGCCCAGAGGGGCCCGGGGAGACCCCCAGCACGCGGGTGCCCTGCGCGGGCTGCCCCCACCCCGGGCGCTCTGCCCCTTGGTCCCCAGTCTTCTGTCCCGTACGGTGAAAGTGTCCCCGAGCGGCCCCCGGGCCTCAGGGTGGGTTGGCGCTGAGCTCGACTCTAGGCCGTGGGTGGAGGGAGGCCACCCCCGCTCCCGGGGCGCCCTGGCTTGCCCCGGCCTGACACTCGCCATGGGGGGCTGCGCCATGTCCTGGGGGGACACGTGGAAATCCCAACCCCGGGCCCGGGGAGCGGGACCTTCTTGGGAAACGGGGGTCGTCGCAGGGGGCCTTGGCCACGACGCAGGGGCGGGCCGTGCCAGAGTCGGGGAGCCCTCGCCCAGTGGGCTGGGTCCTCCTCAGGGGGAGGGGGGGGACAGACTCGGGGGGGCCGTGGTTGTGACGATGGAGGCTGAGGCGGAGGCCGCCCACGGCCCGGGAGCTGGACGGGGCAGGGGGCGCGGTCCCTGCCATCCCCTGGGCTGGGACACCACCTCGCAAGCTGGTGTTTGGTTGGGGCGACCCCAGCAGCCAGCACCCCTCCTTCCCAGCGGCCGTTTCCCCACTTTACAGAAGAGGAAAACTGAGGTTCGAAGGATGGGCCCTCGCCTGGTGCCCCTAAATGGCAGGTGTGGAGTCGGAATTTGAACCCAGAACCACTGGCCTCTAGGCCTGGCCCCCTTACTCCTCAACATCTGCCTCCACCCCGGGGCCTACCCCCCTCGCCCATCCCCAGGGGCTTCCCCAGGGCGTACCCATTATAACGCCTGCACACGTCCTTCCCAGGACGCCACCAGGCGAGGTGGCCTTGGCCTTTCAGAAGAGGGAGTGTACCCCCCCCAGCTCGCCGTCCCCAGGGCGCTGGCTGTACCCGCGGCCCACGGCGCAGGGGCTCGGGGGGGCGTCAGGCCCAAAGACCCGCGGAGCCGGCCCCTGCCCCTCCCGCCCCGAGGCCGGCCCCCGGCCCCGCCCGCTCGTTCCTTGGATCTCCTCGGGCACAGGCAGCTTCCTGGAGCTCTGCCCACAGGGCGCGGCGGGAGCGACTGCTTCTCCTGAAGGACCCGAAGCCTCGGGATGCCCACGCCGGCGCCTCGTCTCGCCAGCTCCTACGCGTTCTTCAGCCCCGCGGGCGGGCACCGCGGCCTTTGGATCCCGCCCCGCGTCCCCGCCCGCGCTCGCCGGGCCCTGTCGTCCACGCCCGGGCTGCCGCGGCCTGCGCGGGCACCGGGGCGGCGGAAGGGCGAGGGCAGCGGCCTGGGGCGGCGAGCTCGGCATGGGGCCCAGCACGCCCACGTCCAGGACGCGCCCACAGGTGGGTGCCCAGGCCCCCAGCCACGGGACGACACAGGGGACGTCGCTGCCCGCTGGGGCGAGCGCCGTCCTGGGGGCGGATGGCCTGCAGCTGCGCCCCAGCGCCATCGCGCAGCCGTGAGGCCTGTGACCCCGCCAGGCGGGCTGAGCCGCGGGGGGGCCGGGGGTCTTGGCCGAACTGGGGTGTGATCCCCCGCACTTGTGCTGCTGGCTGCGCTCCCCCGTTACAGGAGGGGGCCCTGGGGAAGTCAAAAAAGTGCAGAGGCCTCCCCGCTCCAGAGATGCGCTCAGTGCCTCCCTCCTCCCATCCTCCCTCCTCCCCCACCCTCCCCTCTTTGTCCCTCCTCACACATCTTCCCACCCCCCTTCCTCCCTCCCCTCCCTCCTTCCCCCTCCCCCTCCTCTCCCCCCCACCCTCCTCTCTTGTCCCTCCTCCCTCCTTCACATCTTCCTCCCCCCTCCTCCCCTCCTCCCTCCCCTCCTCCCTCCCTCTCCCCCCCTCCTCCGTCCTCCACATCTTCCTCCACACCCTTCCTCCCTCCCCCTCCTCCCTCCTCCCTCCTCCACATCTTTCCTCCCCCCTCGTCCCTCCTCCCTCCCCTCTTTTCCCTCCTCCCCTCCTCCCTCCCTCCTCCCACCCCCGTGGACCCCTCAGGCATTGTGGCCTCTCTGCCCCCCCCGGCCCACTTCTCTTGGCCTCTGGCTCCCTGCTGAGGACGGCGAGCAGGGCTGCGACGCGGTGCACAGCGTTGGGAGGCGCGCGGCCTGGGGCGTTCAGCTCTTTGTTGGATTTTAGGTTTGCAGAGGGGCTGGGAAGGGTCAGGAGCTCCCGTACCCCCCTCAGTGTCCTCTGCTGCTCACACCTGCGTGGGGGGACGCGGCGGCCCCAGAAGCCACCACCTAAGCCTCGGAGCTGCTGGACAAGGGGGTCCTGGCGATGGCGTTACGTGAGGACCCTCAAGGCGGGCTCGTCCCCTGAGCCGGGCTGGGGCCCCAACCCAATGTCGCCCAGAGGAGACACGGGACGCCGGGCAAGTCGGAGAGTGGGGGGGCGCGGCCAAGGCCAAGGACGCCCAGGGCGGCCCAGGGAGGCAGGGACGGGGCCGCCTGGGGCCTTCGGACGGAGCGTGCCTCCCGCACCACGGTCCAGGGCCTGTGGCCTCCAGAGCGGCCAGAGGAGGAAGGTCTGGGTTCAGGGAAGGGACCGGGGCCCCCGTACACGGGAAGCAGGGCGCGCAACCACGAGCCGACGCCCGGGCCCCACAGCTCTGCTGTTTTAAGCCCCCGGTTCGGTGACGAGACCTTGTGCGGCAGCCCCAGCGGACCGAACACGGTGCCTTCCTCTGTGGCCCATGTGTCCAGCTAATGGGCCGGCCGGAGCCTGCAGTGAGGGGCTGAAGCACGCTTCACCTCATTTCCTCAGCTGCCCCCTGGTGCCCCTGCCCTGTGCCAGGACCCACCCAGGATGGCACGTCCAGGCCCCGCGCCTCCGCGGCTGGAGAACCCCGCACCCACCTCTCCGGCGCTGGCCCCAGCCCAGAGAAAGGTCCCCGAGTGAGGCCGGGTGCCTGTGGATTCGGCCTCCACCTGCAGGTCACCGCAGCCGCTGCGGCACCGCCCTGCGACCCACGCCTGCTTCCCAGGGCCGGGGGCCTGGACGGCAGGAGGCGGCCAAGACAGGAAGGGGGGGGCTGCAGAGCGGGAGCTGGGACAGCGGGAAGGGGGCGGAGGAGAGTGGAGGGCAGGAGGGCAGCAGGGGTTCTCTTTAGGCCCGGGCCACACAAAGGGTGCAGGGGCGACCTTTCCCCTTCAACCTGGAGGCCGTGGCTGGGGCCGTGGTCCATGTGGCGCCCATGGACATTGGAAGGTCCACCCAGCAGGACGCCGGGGGACGGCCCTCATCCGCGGTGCGAGCCGCTGCCCCAGAGTCGAGGTGCTTGTCTTCCTCCGCTGGGGTGGCCGGCCCCCTGCCCGGTCAGCGCTGGCCTGGCCCCTCCTCCCCCATGACCCTCAAATGTCCTGAGCACACACCCCGATGAGACACAGGTACCCTCCCCGGGACTGCAGCCCCCGCTTTGCCCCAGGGCCCCCTGGGCCATCGTCCTGCAACAGGAGCTGAGGGTTCCCACACATGCTGAGAGCGGGTGGTGCGCAGGGGGGGCTGCCCAGGCCCAGCCCGGGACCCTCAGGCCCCCTGCCCCCTCCTCCATCAGCCCAGCAGCTGAGCGAGGACCTGGCCCCCGTGCCCAGGGCTGCAATCAGCTCCGACGGGACGACCTCGGGGATTGGGGCCAAGCGGGGAGGGGAGACACCCTGGTGGAGGTGGCGAGGGCGCTCAGCCCCCGGTGGCAGGGGTGGGCCTCCTGTCTGCTCACTCTCGCTCTGCGCCGTGTCTCTGTCTTTCTGTGCCGGACACGCACTGGGAGGCGCTCTCCAAGCAGGGACGCCCTGGGCAGATGACCAGGGGGCCTCGAAGGCACAGGAGCCTGTCCTGCTGCGGGCAGCAAGAGGAAGGGGCACTGGAAACCCCAGAGACCGAAGGAAGGATGAGGAGTCGGCCCCTGCAGGGAATGGCAGGGCCCTGTCTCGGGCGTCCAGGGTGGTCAGAGCTGAGCCCGACAGCAGGTCCACGTTGGTAGCAAGTTGCTATGGTTCAAGATTTCCAAAAATAGATACTGTGCTGTATTTGTAAACTGGTCTGTGTCTGGGGGGTGATTAAATTATGATTAGGGCCTTGATTGGGCCTCGTCAGCAGGACGCTGAGTCCCCGCCCACCGAGGGGGAAGCAACGCACAGGGAGAACTACACGGCGCAGCAGAGGAGTTTTTGAGCTGGAGCCCGGGAAGTGAGCACACAGGAGAAGAGCAGAGAGGAATAGAGACGGCTCCTTAGACACGGCAGAGGCCCTGGCGAGAGGACCGAGCCGTCGGCCTGAGCATCTACAGCCGGACTGTGGAAGCGAGCAGGGCAGCTGAGCCCGGAGAGAGGCAAACCAGGAGGAGAGGACCCCGGAAGCGGAGCCCTCACAGACGTCGGCAAACATCTTGCTCCAAACACGTGGAAGTAGGCTTTGGTGAAGGAAGTAACTTACGCGTTACGGCCTGGGAACTGTGGGCTTCTACCCCAAATAAACACCCTTGTACAAAGCCAGCAGACTTCTGGTAGTTGCATCAGCACCGCTTTCCTGACTAATGCCACGTTCAACCAGGAGAGGCAACACGGCGGACGGGGGCGCCCCGGGGGCCGCGGCCAGGGTCCTCCTGGGAGCCCCTCGGTGCTCAGGGGGATTATTAGAGGGAATAGACTCAAAGGCGCATCAGGCCGCAGGCCTGCTGGACAGCTCGGCTCCTCCCGCCCCGCTCGGCAGGAAGCGCGGGGGCTGTCGGCACGGCGGACGGGGGCTCGGGGAGCGCGCAGGGCCCCGGGTCTGATCGTGAGCTCCGCAGGGATGCCCGCCTCCCCGAAGCCCGCATCCCCCGCGGGTGAGGACGCGCTCCCGGGGCAGCTTGAGGACCGGGCGAGGCGGGCGATGGGATGGGCCCGCGAGCCGGGAAGAGGCGACACGCCGTAGGTTTGCGACGGGGTTTGCCGCGCTCACCCGGCACCTAGGGGATATTCCGGTGGCTTCCATTTCTGGGTTAGCTTCGATGCGGCGACGTCATCACAGAGCCACTGACCTGGCAAGAAGCTGCGGCAGGCCTCTCCCCTTGGGGGGCCTGGCCATCGTGAACCCACGAAGACGGCGGCTTCGCTCCCTGGGGAGGCCGGCGGGTCCGGGACCCGAGACTGGGCGTCGAGTGCCAGGGCGCCTCACGCACCGTAGCTTCCCGCCCCGTGCAAGGCTACCCACGCTCTGCCGCGGCCTCCTGCCCCCGAACCCCGCCCTCCCTCTCCGGGTCGGCCGTCCTTGCCTGCGAGCAGCCCACAGGTGTGTGCGGAGCAGGGTGGGGGCAGGGTGGGGAGCAGGGTGGGGAGCACTGTAGGAGCAGGTTTGCCATGGGGAGCACCATGGGGAGGACTCTGGGGAGGATTATGGGGAGCCGGTTCCGCCTGGGAAGCACTGTGGGGAGCACTGTGGGGAGCATCATGGGGAGCGCTGTGGGGAGCACTGTGGGGAGACTGTGGGGAGCACGGTGGGAGCAGGCTCTGCCATGGGGAGCACCATGTGGAGCACTCTGGGGAGGATTATGGGGAGCAGGTTCCGCCTGGGGAGCACTGTAGGAGCACTGTGGGGAGCACTGTAGGAGCACTGTGGGGAGCATCATGGGGAGCGCTGTGGGGAGCACGGTGGGAGCAGGCTCTGCCGTGGGGAGCACTATTGGAAATAGGCTCTACCTTTAGGAGCGCTGTGGGGAGCAGGGTCTGCTGTGCGGATCAGGCTCCCCCGTGGGGAGCTCTGTAGGGAGCACCAAGGGGAGCACGGTAGGAGCAGGCTCATCTTTGGGGAGTGCGGTGGGGGACCCCTGTGGGGACCACTGTGGGGAGACGATCAGGAGCATTGTGTGGAACACTGTCAGGGCACCGTGGGGAGCATCATGGGGGCGCTGTGGGGGGCATTATGGGAGCACTGTGGGGAGCAGCATCGGGGGCACTGTGAGGGGCACTGGGGGGCACTGGGGGGAGCAGGCTCAGTCGTGGGGAGCACCATGGGGGCATGGTGGGGAGCATTCTGGGGAGCAGGCTCCGCCGTGGGGACCGCGCTCTGTGCGAGCCTTCCCTGCCCCCACCCCGCCTCGGCCGCCCGGCGTCGGCTCTCGTGTCACATCCTCAGCGAGGCCTTTCCGGGCCATTCCAGACCACGGGGCCTCTTCCCCGTGTCCTATTTTCCTCAAGGTGAAATTCACGTCACGTAAAATTAACCGTTTCAGGTGAGGGATTCAGAGGCACTTCGTACGTCTGCGCCGTGCAGCCACCACCCCTGGCTCGTCCCCAGTGTTCCCATAGCCCCAGAAGGGAGCCTGTCCCATCAGCCCTGGCCCCCGGTGCCCCCCACGCCCAGCCCTGGCAACCACCCCGTCTCTGCCTCTGGGGAGTTGCCCATCCTGGACTTTCACATAAAGTGAATCGACACGGTACGGCTTTGTGTCCTTTCTCTTCCACTCATCGTAACGTTTTCAAGGTCCATCCACGGCGTGGCGTTAACGTGCTCCGTCCTCTTAGGCCGGGTGACACCCCATTACACGCGGGCACTGCGGGTTGCTCGTCCAGCTGCGGTTAGTGGCTTCAGAGCGGTTTCCACTTTTTGGCGACTGCGTAGTGCCGGGTGAGCACTGGTGGACAAGCACCTGTTGGAGTCCCCGTGTCGGTTCTCGTGTTCATAAACCTGGGCGTGGAAGCGCCGGCTCGTCTGGTAATGCTACACTGACCTTTCGAGGATCCCCCGAGCGGCGGCTCCGTTGTACATTCCCACAGTGCAGGGGTCCAGTTCTCGCATCTCCCGAGGCTTGTCTTCCGTCTGTCTGTTTAGTCGTGGCCATCCTCGGGGCACCTCCCAGGGCTGACCGGTGGGGGTGGCTGGACGCAGGGTGGGGGCGGGTGCTGTTCCTGCCCCTTCCCCTAGTCCTGCCACCCTGTCCCCTAACGCTGCCCGGACAGCTCCTGCTGCCTGTCCCTAGTCCTGCCCCCTGTCCCCTAGTCCTGCCCCCTGTCCCCTACTCCTGCCGCACTTTCCCCTAGCGCTGCCTGGACACATCCTGCTGCACTGTCCCCTAGTCCTGCACTCTGTCCCCTAGTCCTGCCACCCTGTCCCCTAATGCTGCCCGGACAGCTCCTGCTGCCTGTCCCTAGCCCTGCCCTCTGTCCCTTAGTCCTGCCCCCTGTCCCCTAGTCCTGCCCCCTGTCCCCTACTCCTGCCGCACTTTCCCCTAGTGCTGCCTGGACACGTCCTGCTGCACTGTCCCCTAGTCCTGCACTCTGTCCCTGCGTCCTGCCCCCTGTCCCCTCGTCCTGCCACCCGTCCCCTAGCACTGCCCGGACAGCTCCTGCCACCAGCACCGTGAAGACCTGGCCTCGGAGCACACCTGGACCGTTCAGGGGAAATGCTGCCGCAGCTGCCACGCAGAAGCCAGGTGTGGCTGGCGCTGATGGCGTGGGCAGGTACGCGGATGCTTCTGGAAAGCCACGGCACAGGTGGGCTCTGCCTTCCACTGTAAAAGCGCTTAGTGGTGCAGCAAGAGCCAAAACGTACGTGCAGGAACACTCGGTAGTGGCTCCCACGGAGAGAACGGGGAACTTAAACCTGCTAATATTTCATGTACAAATGTGGTTTCAGTAGAGGAGAGACATACACAAGCCATAGTCTCAAGACCCAGAAGAAACTGCTTCAGCTCAGGAGGCCGGGACGCTGCGAGAGGAGGCGGCGCCTGCTGTCCCTGGGCCCCGATGGCAGGAGCGGCCTCTCCACGTGCTGGCAGGGGCTGAGCAGCTGGGACGGCCACGCGCGGATTAAAGGTCAGCACTGAAGGAGGGACACTTCAACAAGGGACGAAAAGGACACCGAGGGCGGCACCCACAGAGAAGTGACCATGACAATCAGGGTGCAGCATCGTGTCCCCAGGGCTTTCCAAGCTGGCAATTTATTTATTTGGTTTTTTTTTTTAAATACAGCTTTATTTTAGGTAGCCTTTTTCTGAATAAGCTGGAGAAAGGGTATGTGATTTTTCATGAGAACAGAGATGTGGGCTTCTAAGAAGAGGCCATCTGAAATTTGTAGTACTTGAAACGCCCAAATGCTTTGAAGAGTTCCAGGAGTTATGTTAATATTTTACAATTTTTGAAAAGTACTTTGAAATTGGTATTGGCATATTGAATCTCCTAAAGATAGAGTTTTAGAGCTTTTCCCGCGTTGGAACTCTACCTGACTTACCACCAACCCCAGTACGTGCGTACACAGCTACCCTGCCCCATCATACATTAACAGCTCACAGGAGGGGACTCTCTTTAAAAGTAAAATTGTAACTTTTTAAAAAAATATTTATTTTTTTCTTTATTTCTCTCCGCTTCCCCCCCACCCCGATTGTTTGTTCTCTGTGTTCATTTGCTGCGTGTTCTTTTTTTTTTTTTTTTTGTCCACTTCTGTTGTTGTCAGTGGCACGGGAATCTGTTTCTTTTTTAGTTGCGTCATCTTGCTGTGTCAGCTCTCCGTGTGTGCGGTGCCATTCCTGGGCAGGCTGCACTTTTTTTCATGCTGGGGGCTCTCCTTACAGGGTGCACTCCTTGCACATGGGACTCCCCTGGGCGGGGGACACCCATGTATGGCATGGCACTCCTTTTGCACATCAGCACTGCACATGGGCCAGCTCCACACAGATCATGGAGGCCTGAGGTTTGAACTGCGGACTTCCCATGTGGTAGACGGACGCCCTAACCACTGGGCCAAGTCCGCTTCCCAAATTGTAACTTTTAAAAGCATGTTTATCTATATTTTAAAACTTGCTCTGCTCTAAACCACCATTAGAAACCAGTGTTTAGAGTTGGTACTTAAGTGATACTTTTGGAGTGAAAATTATCAATATAAAGTAACTTATGACTCCAATAAAAATACGATTTTATTGTATTAAAAGAGTCCTGCAGGGAAGCGGCTGTGGCTCAGTCAGGTGGGCTCCCGTCTACCATATGGGAGGCCCTGGGTTCACATCCCGGGGCCTCCTTGTGAAGGCAGGCTCGCCCGCATGCTGTGGAGTGCTGCCTGGCCCGCAGATGCCATGGAGAACTGACTCAGCAAGGTGATGCAGCCAAAAAAAAACAAACAAACAGGGAGGCAAGCAGAAACGCAGAAGAGCAAACAGTGAATAGACACAGAGAGCAGACAGCAAACAAGCCGCAAAGGTGGAGGTGGGTGAATAAATAGAAAATAAAATACAGACACAGAAGAACGCACAGCGAGTGGACACAGAGACCAGACAGCATGCAAAAAGATACAAGAGGGGGGAGTTAAAAAAAAAAAAGACTACTGCATTGATTTGCCAAAGTTTTGTAACTTAGTAAGTGTATTTATTAGTCAGCCAAAGGGGTGCTGATGCAAAATACCAGAAATGGGTTGGTTTTTATAAAGGGTATTTGTTTGGGGTAGGAGCTTACAGACACCGGGCCATAGAGCCTTACTTTCCTCACCAAAGTCTATTTCCATGTGTTGGAGCAAGATGGCTGCCGACGTCCGCGAGGGCTCAGGCTTCCTGGGGTCCTCTGGGCTCAGCTCCTCTGTTTCCTCCACAAGGTCAGCTGTAGGCTATGAGGCAAACGATCTGTCTCTCTCCCTGGGGCTCTGGCTTCAGCATCAAACTCCAACATCAAAACTCCAACATTAAGAACCCTCAGCATCAAAAGGCTTCCTCGCTGTCTTTGCCATGCCTTTTATCTGTGACTCCCCACCCGCCAAGGGGACGACGTGGCCCAATCAAAGCCCTAGTCATAACTTAATCACACCCAGGTACAGACCAGATTACAAACATAATCCAATATCTACTTTTGGAATTCATAACTATGTCAAACTGCTAGAGTAAGGTATTACCTTCCTTGGATTTGTACTTCTGAAAAGTCTGAATTTTTTAGCACTCTAACCATAAAACAGAAGAACAGTTATGCACATCTTTTAGTATTTCACATTTGCCTATCTCATAAATTGCCATGTGTTAATATCATGGTTTTGTAATTGCTAAAGCATGATATGACAGGTTATTTGAATATAATTACTTTTTGACGTAATTTTGACCACAAAACACCTTTTTTACATGAAGTGTTGTACATCATTTGAGTAATCTGGAACATAAATCCCAGGTACTTGATGATTTTAATAGCATGGTGTCACTACAGAGTGTGGGAAAGGTGTAGAAAAGAGAATATAAGAAAAAAAATTGGATTGACCTAAAATAACCGCTCAGTGAGTTTCACTGCAGATTTTGTTTATGGGAAATTCTTATTTGGGATGCCAGTGGGTAGCTGCAATCTGAAAACCATCCAGCAAATGTATTTTATTTTATATTTTGTAGCAGGTAATTATCAGCCACTGAATAATGTCTTCAAAATTTATTGCTACATACAGAATAATCTTATTAAAAGGCTCTTGCCTTTATTTTAAAGTGCTTTATGTACAAGTAAAAAAAAAAAAAATCCAGTCAGGTTTCCTGTAAGAGAGACCAGTTAATTTATGCACATAAACCACAGGAACAGTATATTGAACTATTTAAATATTAGCGTTTTTTCCTACTTAAAATGTTATTTAGCTTAAGACTCCTTAGGACATTTGTAAAAGCACATGAAATACAGTAAGGTTTCTGATAAATTTTTTGTAACTATAGATGGTTTTGGCAACTGAAACAAGATTGCTAAATTTTGATATTTGGTAAAAAATTGCCTTGTATGATTCCTGCAATTGCACTTGTTCTGAGAAAGTGTAGTGTCCTAACGGTAGAAGGTTTCTAAGCACGAACGCGCCCCGGCGCTGCCCAGGCTGGCACTCGGTGCCGTGGGCAGGCCGCGCTGGCCGGGCTCGGCCAAGGGCAGGGCTGCGCACACACGCGTCCCCCTGTGCCACGAGGCTCACGACGGCGACGGAGCCTTCCGGGTGGACGGAGGAAGACAGCGAGGGCCGGCTGCGGTGGCTGGGGCTGGCAAGCGGGCCTCGGGCGGGCGGCGCCGTGCGGCCGGGTCGCCCCAGCGGTGACAAGGAGGAGGGCTTCTTGCGCGGTGCCCGCGAGCCCGCCTGGGGCTGGTGCCCAGGACGCTGGGGTGGGCGCACCCACGTGCCCGCGCGGGGATGGAGACAGGGACACTTGGCCTCGAAGCACCTGCTGAAGATGCCCCGGCCCGGGGCGGAGGTCCCAGCGGCAGTTCCTGGGGTCTCTGTGGGGACACGGGCTGAGCCTGGGGTCTGCAAAGCCAAGCCAAGTCACGCCGTGGCACGAGCGCCGGGCCCCGACCCCGCCGAGCCGCCGCTCCCGTTGCTGCCGGGTGCGCCGTGGGCGCCTGGGCCCCCGCAGACCCTGAGGTCCGGGGAAGCGGGGGACCCCGGATGTGCCGGTGGCGGCCTGCCGCTGATTTTATTCGGGTTTCGGGAAAGCCGGGAGGCCCCCGGAGGACGGGCGACGTGGCCGCGTCTGCCCCGGCGAGCCCCGCTGCCCCCTGCCCAGCGCTTCTTCACATCAGGCCGGAGGATGGGCAGGGGGGCAGCCGGGAGGCCCCCCGGTGGCAGGCCTCAGCTGGGCCGCGGGGCACGGGGCGAGGCGGGAGGGGTTTTCTCCCCTGCGCTGGGCTCCGGAGCCGAGACCTGGCCCGACCACCCCGGCCGAGCCCACCCCCCACGGCTCCCCAGGGCCAGCATGGGGTGCAAGCCTCACGGGCAGGGGTTCTGGGGGCCCCAGCTCTGCGGGGTCCCGAGTCCGTCCGTCCTTCCTCCCCTGCTCTGGCAGGAGTTTCAGGGCCTGAATTCATGCTCGCCCCAAGCCGCGCCTCGAATCCCTTCCACCTGTCACGGACAGGGACAGGTGCTTTCCCAGCGGCGGAGCCTGAAGGTGACGGGGCGTGATGCCAATGGGCTGAGGCACTGAAGAGCCCTGAATCCTGTCGGGAGAAACGTGCTGCCTCCTCGGTGCCTTCTCAGTGGGAGGACTGCCTGGAGGAGAAAGTCCCGTTAGGGGCCAGGGCTCTGCAGCGCCTTCTAGCACCTGGGACCGTCATTTCCCACGACCTTGGCTCGGGTCCTGTAGCAGTTTGATACGGTTATGAATTCCAATAATAGATATTTAATTATGTTTGTAATCTGGAGCATACCTGGGTGTGATTAAGTTATGATTGGGGCTTGGATTGGGGCCCGTCATTAGGGCGTTGAGTCCCCGCCCCTTGATGGGTGGAGACTCACAGGTAAAAGGCATGGCAGAGGACAGAGGTGAGGGTTTTGATGTTGGAGTTTTGATGTTGGAGTTTGATGCTGAAGCCTTAAGCTGGAGCCCTGGGAAGTCAGCTCACAGGAAGCCCCAGGAAGAGAGAAACCCTGAGCCCCAGGAAGGGAGGAGCCCAGGAAGCCTGAGCCCTCGCAGGCGTCGGCAGCCGTCTTGCCCAACACGTGGAAATAGACTTTGATAAAGGAAGTAACTTATGCTTTATGGGATTGTGACTGTGAGCTTCTACCCCAAATAAATACCCTTTATAAAA
Source organism: Dasypus novemcinctus (assembly GCF_030445035.2). Lineage (NCBI taxonomy): Eukaryota > Metazoa > Chordata > Mammalia > Cingulata > Dasypodidae > Dasypus > Dasypus novemcinctus. Next base: position 2,298,714 of record NC_080690.1, read on the forward strand.
GCCAACAGATTTCTGGTACTTTGCATCAGCACCCCTTTGGCTGACTAATACAGGTCCGTTTTGTTGACAGTCTCATTTTTAGTTACATCTATTTGTGGCCAGAGCTGGTTCTCTGTTTAAGTACATAAGATGAGTCAGTTTGAGGAAAAGCTCTAAGTGAGCAGTAGCACGAGCGGAACGACCCTGTGGGAAGACGGTTGCGTCCTGTGATGACTGGGGTGGGGGAAGCCCCAGGAAATCACTTGGACGGAGAGGCAGGCACTCGGGTCCCATCCCGTTTGATACTGGTTTCGGGGTCTCCCTCCAGCCCCCCCCTTTCTACCTTCTTTCTGAACTGCACAATCTCCGTGCACTGCAAGACGAGTTTGGACAAACGCATAACCTGGTTAACCCCAAACGCCCATCAAGACGCAGAACGTAATGAGTTTTTTAAAAGACAGGTTCCTGCGTAAAACCTGCGGAGATTCTGACCGGCTGGTCTTGGGCAGAGCCCAGGAAGCCGCAGTTTAAGGGGCTTCCCGAGGAATGCGTGGGGAAGCCTGGTTTGGGGGGTGGGGTCTGGGGACCTCCTCCCAGGCGGTGCTCCCCTGCAGCGAGTGCCGGCCCCGAGCCTCCACCCTGTCAAACCTCCGCGAGTCCATCGACCCGGAACACGGGGGCATTTGCTGTCGTTGGAGCAGGTGCCTTTGCGACTGGGGCTTCAACGGTCAGTTAGGAGCTGGGACCTGCCCGACAGCCATTCTGCATCAGGGGCTGCAAAGGCCCGGCGTGGGACAACACTGACGTGCAAACTTCTTCACACCTGCAGTCTTTTCAAATCATCTGCAGTGATATTTAAAACTGGGGCATTTCACATTAAAGAAAAACACACATTCAAGTTTTCTATAAAAAATGCAAAGATCTGGCAATTGGGGGCCACAGTGCCAAGAGGCTGGGGGCGTCGGGGCTGACAGTGGTTGCTGCCTTTGGTTGTGGCATTTGACCCTTGTCCCCCTGCCCATGTCACTCATTTGTCTTCCTTGTCTGGTCCCAGTAGGTGTTTGAGATTTTTACTCCTGGCCCATATAAAAACCATCACCAAGAAAGCACCATCCCAAATCAGCCCTGCAGACCCCCTGGGGTTGTGCAACGTGGTGGCCCAGGTACAAGCACGTCCCCACTGTCGGGGGTCCACCTGGGCCTAGCAGGGCAAAGGAGAGGGTGGGTATAAAGTTCCCTGGGGTGAGGCGGAAGGGACGCATTTGGCGGGACCAGGAGGCAAATCAACAGCACAGACGCCCCTTGCCTTCCTCATGCCGTGGCAGACATAACTAATCGACGATGGCACGCCTTCTAAGCCTGGGTCTCCCAACCTCAGCTACAGGCATTTGGGGCTGGATAGCTCTGTCGTCGGGGTCGGCCTTGTGCATCGTAGGCTGTTCAGCAGCATCTCTGGCATCTGCTCTCTAGATTCCAGTGGAACGCTCCAGAGCAGTGACAACCCCAAGTGTCTGCAGACATTGCCAAATGTCCCCCGGCCGAGAACTAAGCCCAGCTCCGCCCCGTGGTGGAGACAGTCCACGGAGCCGCTGGGAGCTGGGCGGAAGCCCCTCTGCCGAGCCTGCCGGAGCACGGAGACCGGCCGGCCTGTTCCCACCGAGCTGCGCTTGCGCGACGCCAGCCCCTTCCAGGGCGAATGTTGCATCATTTCAAAGTGCAGGCGCCGACCTGGCTCCCAGGGGCCCTGGGACGACGGCACGGCAGGGGCTGCTCGACGAGGGTGCCGCCCGAGACCGCCCCCTCCGCGCCTGCACCTTCCCGCCGGGGCGGCAGGAGCACAGGCGCCCGCAGCCCCTGCAGGGAGGGCCGGCCCCGAGCGGCAGGGTGGCTCCCTGAGTCCTGACCCGGGGACAGCTGCGAGCGCTGCTGCCAACGTGCCGAGCTGCACGGGCGGGCAGAGACCCGCTTCAGAGTACAGGGAGCCCCGGGGCCGCTCCTGCCCTGCCGGGCGCCGGCCGCACCCCGGGCAGCACGCCCGCTAGTGGGTGCAGGCCAGGCCTGCCCCGCCCCAGCAGGGTGCGCCAACGCGGGCGTGGAGCACCGAGAGACCCATGGAGCATGACCCTGGCCTTGCAGGACCCCACAGCAAAGGGGCGTCCTCTCCGGGGGCGCTGCGTGCACGCAGGGGCAGAGGGAGGACGAGCGGGAGCGAGGGCCGGCGCCCCCGGCTGACCACTGGGAGCTGGGGCTGGGGGCGCTGGGGACATGGCCCCCAGGGAGACAGGAACGGTCCTCAGTTAAGGATTTAAGCCTGAAACGTTGGGCAGGGCGAAGCGAGGGCTTCCTGCGGGGTCAACGTGGTTGTGGGGTGGGGGAGGCGGGGGGCGGGAGGGGGGAGGCGGCTGCCCCGAGGCCGCGTCTGCTGGCGCACGTTTCGACTCAGCTGTGCGTCGTGGGGGCCGTGCCACCGGGACCCCAGGCCTCTCCCCCCCAGCATGTCCTTTGGGGGCTGGACAATCCTTGGTTGGGGGAGGGCTGTCCTTGCACGGCAGTGCCTCCGTCCCTCCCTCCCTGGCAGCGGACATGTCTCCAGACCTTGCCAGGTGTCCGCCAGGGGCAGAGCGGTCCCCAGCTGTGGGCTCTGGGGCATCGCGTGTGGGCAGCCTGGGCCCAGGACGGCCAGCAGGAGCAGGCGGTCCAGCTTGGGTCCAGGGCGGCCAGCAGGAGCGGGTGGTCCAGCCTGGGCCCTGGGCGGCCAGCAGGAACAGGCGGTCCAGCCTGGGCCCTAGAGATTCCGGGGGGTCTGTCTCACCTCAGACAGGTGTTGAGAAGGTTTTAAGATGGGAGTGGGGGAGATGGATGGCGCGTGCCAAGAGGCACTTTCAGGAGGGCAGGGTGGGCTGGGTCCCCTGGACATAGACATCCCCAGGCCTCTGTCCCTGGGCTGACCCAGAGCACTCTCTCACTCGGGGATCCTGGCACTGGGCCCCTCCTCTTGCCAGGTGGGGAGCTGAGGCAGCCCCCGGGGCCTAGCTCGGGCGTCCCCCAACCGACTGCCCAGTTTGGACAAAGACTCTGGACCCTGCCCCTCTTGCTCCTGCCCAGCATCTTGTCACCCCTCAGGGGACAGCCACACTCCAGGCTCACCCGGTCCCTGCTGCACGCACTGCCCGGCAGGTCGGTGCCAGGCTGAGAGCAGCGGGCACGGAGTCCGCGACGTGGCCCGCGGCTCCCCCACACCAGCCTGTGCCCACCTGTGGGCTGCAGCCCGCCTGCCTCGCACAAGATAGAACAGAAGAAAGCGGGAAGGAAAGCAGAGCGCGGGCCACAGGCCGACCAGCTGTGGGTGCTTTTGTCTCAGACACGCGTGCACGCGGCATGCGTTTCTCCAGGACCGGAGGGGAAAGCAGCGTGCTGGATCCAGGGGCACCTCGGTTGCCCCTGGAACCCCACGCACCCTGAAAACTCATCCGTGGAGGCCCCCAACGGCCTTTGCTGGAGCAATAAGTCCCTGGGGGACGGCGTGAGTGGTGAACGCTTCATCCTCGCTCTGCCGCGCCGGCCTGTCCCCTCCACGCGGGCCTGCTGCTTCCCCTTCCCGGGCGCCTGGCCACCCTCTCCCTCGGCACCGCCTGCCCCCTGCGGGCTGAGCTCCAGGGAAGGCGCTCCCGACAAAATGCACGCAGGAGCGCAGGAAGCCTCGGCCGGCGTCCGCTGGGGAAACAAGTCGAGGCGCCAGGTGGGCTCCCCGGCTCTTCTCTGAGGTCTGCTGGGGGCGTCCAGCTGGACCTCAGGAGCCAGCGGGGCAGCACCCGCTCAGGGTCCAGGGCGCAGAGGCCACCCCTCCACAGTCTCCAGCTCTGCGTGTGTCGCTTCAGCTCATTCCCACGAGCGGGGCCTTGTGTCCACTTGTCACTGCAGAGAGGGGTTGCCCACCCAAGACCCCAAGACGGCCTGTCAGCGCAGGACAGCTGGGGGGTGGGCGGCCGCGGCCGTCTCCTCCTGTGCCCCCGCTGTCCCTTCACCCCCCACTCCATCACGAGGGGTAGGGGTGGTGGGCAGAGCTCCTGGAGACCTGGCTTCGTTTCGGGTCCCCCTGCATCGTGTGGGAGAGGAGCACTGCCACGGCCAGCTGCAGGCCAGATGTCCCCCCGCCTCCCAGGGTCCTGGTGGGGACAGATGGCCCCAGGGGTTGACCGAGGAGGAGTCGACTCAGGGACTGTCCACTGGGACAAGAGCTGGACCCAGGACAGGCCAGAGAGCTGGCAGCAGCAGGACAGAGGAGCTGGCAGGACCCAGCGCCAGGGGAGGTGGCCTCAGGAGGCGCTGCACGTGGGCACTGGGGTGGGCGTTCCCTGCCTCGCTCTCCTTCCACCCCCAACGCCCCCCGTTAGCCAAACCCAACTGGGGCCAGCGGGCAGGAGCGCCCGGGGCCGGGGGCAGGGCAGGCCAGGGGCAGGGAGGCCTGCGGGCAGTAGCGCCCGGGGCCGGGGGCAGGGCGGGCGAGGGGCAGGGAGGCCAGCGGGCAGGAGTGCCCAGGGCCTGGGGCAGGGTAGGCGAGGGGCAGGGAGGCCAGCGGGCGGCAGCCCAGGCCCAGACCCTTTCAGGGCAGGGTGGCGGTGGTGCTGGGAGGTATGGGAGGGGCAGGCGCCCAGGGAGGGGGCCGGCGGTAAAGCAGCCGATGCTCGGAGGGCCCGGCCGGTGACTGGCTCTGGGTCAGCGCGCTCCTTAATCCCAGCCTGCCTGGCAGGACCTTCAAGAGCCCTTCCACACGCCGGACACGCAGCTGGGAAGTCGGCAACGGCACACCTGTGCCCGGTGGCTCGGGCGCATCTGAAACCACGGGCGGAGCCGGCCGGCCCTCCCCCTGCGCCCTCCCCCGCGCCGCTGGGGCCTTCCAGCTCCTCCAGCTCCAGAGAGGGGCTTCCTCTTCTTTGCGTAAATTGTCCACCAGCCGCGCCTCCCGCGGGACGCACCCACGCAGAGGGAGGCCTTCTAAGGCGGGGACCTTGTAACAGCGAACCCCACGGTGACTGTAGCAGTTTGATACGGTCATGAATTCCAAAAATAGATACTGGATTATGTTTGTAATCTGGTCTGTACCTGGGTGTGAGTGAGTAATAATTAAGGCTTTGATTAGGTCACATCATGAGGGGGTTGCGTCCCCACCCCTTGGTGGGTGGGGACTCACAGATAAAAGGCATGATGAAGGACAGAGTTGGGGGTTTCTGATGTTGGAGTTTTGATGTTGGAGTTTGATGCTGGAGTCTTGAGCTGGAACCCCGGGAAGTAAGCACACAGAGGAAAGAGAAGCCAGCCCCGGGAAGGGAGGAACCCAGGAAGCCTGAACCCTGGCAGACGTCTTGCTCCAAACAGACTTTGGGGAGGGAAGGAACTTATGCTTTATGGCCTGCTAACTGTAAGCTCCCACCCCAAACAAATACCCTTTATAAAAGCCAACAGCTTTCTGGCATTTTGCACCAGCGCCTCTTGGCTGACTATTGCATGGGTGATAGGCTCTGGTTAGCAGGACAAATATGAGTGTGTTCTTTCATGAACTGTAACAAATACACAACACTAGTCCATGGGTTAACAAAAGGATGGTTTGTGGGAATAATACACCAAGCGGAAGCCATGGGCCAGAGCTGGCAGTACCATTATGACGGCGATCTTTCGTAATTTGGAACAAAGGTGTCACAACAACGGAAGGTGCTGGTGGTGGGAAGACGTGTGTGAATCCTGTGTGGTAGGCAGGGCTGTTTTAACTCACAACTTCTCGAAACAAGAGCTTCCTTCCAGAGGGGCGGGCTCCCTCCCCAAGCCCCCTGCTCCCAGGCGCTCCTGCTTCACGCCATCAGCCCCAAACGGGGCAGCTCTGAACGACAGGCGGTCACACGGCCTGTGGCCCCTGCAGGATGGGCTCTGCCGGGCGGGTCCCACGCCCGCGGGGTCTCGTGCGGGACTGCGGCGCGAGTCTGGAGGAGCTGCCTTCAGGGAGGCTACGGGTCCAGCCGTCTCGGTGCCCCAGGTTCCAGGAGGGTGCGTGCTCGCCAGCCGGGGCAGGGCGCGTCCGGAGTTGTCGCGGCTCTTTAGTTTGCCACGCAGCCTCCTGGGGACCCTGGGCGGCCCTTGTCCTGGGGGCCACAGTGACCACGAGAGTGACTGAAGCCCCCTCCCGCTCGCCAGAGCTCCCCAGCTGGCTGGGACGTGACCGTCAGAGCGGCCCCCAGTCACGACGCGGGTGGCTGCGCAGGACGAGGGGAGCTTGGCCCTCGCCCACCTCCTCCTGCGGGGGTGGGCTTTGATGAGAGAGGAGGTTTTTGAAAGAGAGCGACAAGGAAGGAGGCCACGCAGGCCACAGCACCACGTCACGCTGTGGTACACGGGCAAGGAGGTGGGTGTGTGGAGAGCCATGGCCGTTGGGGCGGCTCCACTCCACTGGGACCCCCACCCATGGGGGGTGGCCAGAGGCAGGGAAACACCCACAGGTCCACGGGGGAGGGCAGCAGGCGAGAGGGAGGCCTGGCAGGCGCCACGGCACGCATGGGGCCTGCCCACCGCAGCCCTCCCAGGTGCCTGGGCTGCCGGCAGGGAGCTGCGCCCCGGCTGGACGGAGACACCAGCCCTCCCACTCGGGTGGCGCCACGCAGGAGCCTGTCCTCTGCGCTGCCCGGACATGACATCGGGGCTGACTGCAATCACAAGAGGACTTCCTGGAGGAGGCGGCATGGTGCCCGGGCCCTGAGGAACCCATAGAATTTCAACAAGTAGAGAGGGGAGGAGGGGAGGGAGGGAACAAGGGGCTGTGGGAAGAGGGAAGGAGATTGGCCAAGCAGAGAGGCGGCATGGACGGTCCATGGGACGCGTAGCATTCTTGTCTCTGCCTCCCAAACGGCCAGCATCCTTCTGCCCACTGGGTTTCCTCGGCCTGGGAAGAGAGGCCCCAAGAGCTTAGGATGGCCTCAGGCCACCGTGAGGTCCAAGGGACATTCCAAGCCACTCGGACGCTGGGAAGACCAAGTCCAGACCGGGCTGGTCAGATCGGCCCGAGCCCCGGGCTTCGCAGCGGACGCCTGCGCGGTGGAGTCCACCACCTTCTCATTTCCATCCCAGGCTGAATGCTCCCAGCACTGCCTAAAGGCGCTCGCCTAGCCGAGCTTCCCCCGTAATGTGGGCCCCGGGGGACTCCAGGGCTCCCTGGCCTGGGCCACCCCCACCAGCGCTCTCCTTTGAAAGACCAGGAGACGGCCGAGCGGGCAACGCAGGGCCACGGCTGCCACGCCCCTCAGGCTGCTCCCCGGGCTAGTTCAAGGCTTGTCGTAAGTTGGAACAACACAGAACTACAGAAAACAAACCGTGGCCGCTCCTGCCTCCTCTGCCTGTTCTGTCCACTCCCCATCCAGCACCTCCTCTGTGGGCCGGTTCCCTGCTGTGGCGGGCCGTGAGCACAGAGACCCCGTGTGCGGGACTCCAGGGGCACGTGCATTGCAGAACGAGAGTTAGGGTGTCTGAGAAAAGTTCAGCAAGTATCTGGGCACTTCCTCCTGGCCAAGTTTTTGGTCCATTTGGTTTTGTTTTGAGAAGAAGGCCCTCGGGGATTCCTCTCTCCCCATCCCCGGGCCAGCGTTTCCCTGCCTGGGTCCCTCTCCCCAGCCCCGGCTGGCCGTGCACACCTGTCGGCTCCCCCCACTCCCTGCAGCTGGATTGCGGGGGCTTCCCTGCACCCCAGTGCCTTGGTCACCTGGATTCGTGGGTGCCCTTCCCAGGAGGGGCTTCGTATGTGTTAGAAAGAATGCTGCACCTGGAAGAGAACAAAGGCTCACCCGATGGTGGAGGAGAAAAGAATTTTATTAATCATCTTGCAAGAACGGACGCTCGACCTGGATAAAACAACGGGAGCACCAAACAGCGAGAAACACTGACATTTATACCCTACACCTGACACGCGGGTCCCTCCCCTGTTCCCCACTGATTGGGCACTGCAGGGTTACAGCCTGTCCGAGGCATCTGTGTCCACGGCTCCGGCTCTCAGGAGCGCCCCCCCCCCCCCCCTCTACACTGCCCGGCTGGGTGAGCTGGTGCCGCGCTCACTACTGGCTCCACCTCCAGCACTCACCATTGGCCCCCCTCGCTTTGGCTCCACCCTCACCTCTCGCCATTGGCCCCCCTCGCTTTGGCTCCACCCTCACCTCTCACCATTGACCCCCCTTGTTTTGGCCCCACCCTCACCTCTCACCATTGGCCCCCCTCGCTTTGGCCCCACCCTCACCTCTCACCATTGGCCCCCCTCGCTTTGGCTCCACCCTCACCTCTCACCATTGGCCCCCCTTGTTTTGGCCCCACCCTCACCTCTCACCATTGGCCCCCCTCGCTTTGGCTCCACCCTCACCTCTCACCATTGGTCCCCCTTGCTTTGGCCCCACCCTCACCTCTCACCATTGGCCCCCCTCACTTTGGCTCCACCTCCAGCACTCACCATTGGCCCCCCTCACTTTGGCTCCACCCTCACCTCTCACCATTGGCCCCCTTTGCTTTGGCCCCACCCTCACCTCTCACCATTGGCCCCCCTCGCTTTGGCTCCACCCTCACCTCTCGCCATTGGTTCCCCTCGCTTTGGCCCCGCCCCCAGCACTCACCATTGGCCCCCTCGTTTTGGCGCCACTTTTCTAATTCCTGGCACACCAAAGCCGCTAGAGCCCCTTTCCCTCCCTGCTCAGCAGCAGAGCGGGCTCTGGCTTCACCCTTTCCCACACGGGACCTAGGGGGCAGTTGGAAACCCGTGGGCGTGTCTGTGGCTTTCCCAAGCCGCGGGGTAGCAGCGGGGGCTAACCCTTCTGCAGCTGTGGGCTTCTAGATGACGAAGGGTCCTGGGTCTGCGTGAGTTGTGAAAAGTGGAGAAACCGCTTTATAATTATCTGATCCTGAAACTGAATCTGGAGTTTCGTTTGTTGATTGTTTGCCAATAGCTCCGAAATTTTGAGGGCTGCAATTACCCTGCAAATCGAGGGGAGACTGCTCTTGGCTCTCACCCACCAGCAGGTGTGCCGTTCCCAAAACCCCCTCCCTGGGCTCCGAGCGCCTGCTCCTGCCTTACCTACCGACGTGGGCGCTGGCGGCTTCATCAGGTCTTCCTGGTACGCCGTGCCCGGGCGCTGAGCTACTGAAATGCAGCAGCTGTCTTGTTGCCCTTGGTTTGCATTTCAGCAAGACCATTATACCGCGCTTTTACAATTCTGTGTATTGGGAAGTCGTATTTCCTATGGTTTTCATTGCAGGAAAATTAAGGCGGCCTTAGAAATATTTGCCATCAAAAGAGAGCCCTGGCTCTGCGAGGACTGAGCCGGCGCAGGAGGCGGCCCCGATCTACACGGGCTCCCATCCCCAGAACGCCAGCACTAGTTCTCGCTCCGGCTCCCGGGCGCAGGGGAGGGCTCTGCCCCACACTGCTGGAGGCCGGGGAGGCTGTGGCTCGCTGGGCGAAGTGTGTGCAGAAGGGGGCGGGCCGCGTGGAGGTGGAAGACGGGGCGCCCGCCCCAACCCCCTTCCTCTGGAGTGGAGGGTGCTGCGAGGGGTGCGGCGCCGAGCCGCCTCCTGGACCCGCGGCGGGAGCTGCGCCCACGAGGAATGAGCCGCGTGTGAACCCGGCCGGCGGCGAGGACCTCCGAGCGGCAGCTCTGTGCCAGGCGGTGCCCCGGGGAGCAGACGGGCAAGACTGGCCAGAGGGAGCCACCTGGGGGGTGCGGGGGGGAGAGGAGCTGGACGGCCGGGCAGGGCCAGCAGGGACCTCAGAGGACCCGGGGGGAGGGAGTTTGGGGGCAGGGATGGCCCTTCAGACCCCACCCGCCTCACCCGCCCCCAGCCCGTGACAGTTGGCAGGTTTTTCCGCAGCAAAGGGCTGTGCTCAGGCATGGAGCAGTGTGTTTTGGCAGAGGGCATCTGGAGGGCATCTGGAGGGTACCCTGGAGGGCATCTGGAGGGCCCCTAGGGCCCCTGGAGGGCATCCTGGGGGCACCTGGAGAGGATCTGGAGGGCACCTGGGGGCACCTGGAGGGCAACTGAAGGGCAGCACTGGAGGGCATCTGGAGGGTACCTGGAGGGCACCTGGGGGCATCTGGAGGGCAGCATATAGGACATCTGGAGGCATCCTGGAGGGTAACTCAGCGGAGGCCTCCCCCAGCTGGGGGAAGGGGGCGACAGTCCTGAAAGGGCTGGGGGCACAGTGGGGTGCCCACTGCAGAGGCCAGTCCAGGAGCCCGTCCCCGCCTCGTGCCCCTGCCCACCTCGCCCGTGGACCTCACAGGAAGCGTCCATGGAGAAGGCCCACAGGCTGGCCACACAGCAGACAAGACATGGCAGAAGTGGACAGCCTACGGGCGGGGGGCCTCATGGGCCAGAGCCAGCAAGCTGGCCCCCAGGGATCGGCACGCGGCTGGTCCCTGCAGAGCCGTGTCCCGCTGCGGGGGCCCCCGGGCAGCGTGGAGGACAACGCATCGAGCTCTCGGGCCTCTGAAGACCACACCCGGGGCCGGGCAGGAGGCTCTGAGGGTGGCACTGCGTCCCCAGAGGCCACCCCTCCCGCCCTTCCCTGCGGACTGCAGCCCTCGGGCTCTCCCTGGGGGCAGCAGTTGGGCGATCCCTGGGTCCCAGCGTTCTGGGAGCCGGGGGACCCCTACCTGGGCGGGACCAGGTGTGAGTCCAGACCTTTAGAGTAGACTGGTGCTCGTGTCCAATTTCCAAAGCCTGCAGGTGAGCTGAGCAGGCGGACGGCCAGCCGGGGGTCCCCAGGGAGGCAAAGGGGCCCAGGAGGGGAGGGGTCTGCAGCAGGAAGCGGCGGCCACGCCTCCCAGGGCACTCGGCCCCGGCCCTCCGAGGCAGAGGGAGGGCAGCCGGGTGGACAGGCCGAGCGGAGGGGCCCTCCTCGGCGAAGTGACTGACGTCCTGGCCACACTAGGAGGCCAGGCTGACACCTGGAGGGGCCCTGGTGTCCCGGCCATGGTGACTGCCCACTGCCCCGACGCCCAACCAGCCGGCGCTCCGTGGGGTCCCGGGCCTGCTGGGGGTCCTGCTGCTACGGGGAGCCACCAGCCTGGAAAACCTCAGAGCAGGGCTTGTGCCCAAATCCTGGAAGGGCCGTGTCGGCAGCGGCGGGGGGTGGGCGTGTAGGTATGTGACACCTGCTCTGGGGAGGACACGCGGTCCCAGGGCCTTTGATGTCTCTTCTAAGGAAAGAAGAACAATGTGCCCGTCCCTGAGACCACCAGGAGGCCCGGGGGTCCTCGCCAGCAGGCTCGGGTGGGTCTTCCAGGTCAGTGGGATTGCGACCCCCGGGCAGCTCCTGGCCAGAAATCAGAGAGAACCCGCTTTTCCTGCAGAAGGGGTCAGGGACTGTTATCTCCGAAAGGGCGTGACAGCTGTCATATCAAAATAATCCTTTACGTGCAAACACCGGCTCGCAGCCCACAAAAGGCACGAAACACACAGTCTCCTTTGATCCTAAAAGCAACGCCAAGAAGTAAACATGGCAGGTTTTCCTGCCTCTGACGCAGACCCGGGATCTGAAGTTCAGAGAGATTTGCCTGAGATTGCCTTGCTGCCAAGTGGACAGGTTGGGACCCAAACCCAGCGTTTTTATTCCGAGCCAAGTCATTGCGAAACAAAAATTGTAGCTTTTTAGCTCTCCCGCTTTGCGTTATTTTTTCAGTGATTGCTCTAGAGACCCTAACATCCATCGTTAGTTTTTCACAGTGTGCTTAGAGTTCGAATCATAAACCTAATATCACATAAAACGTAAAAACCTTGTAACCAGTTCACCACCATCCTTTATGCAATAGGTTTCCATATGTATTAAAGCTAAATACATTATAAACCCATGGTTTTTGCTTGAAACAGACACGTGCATTTTAAATAAATTTAAAAGCTTATGTGCTTCCCCAAATATTTACCATTCCAATCCTATTTATTTTTCCCAAGAGCTGAGTCTTCCTCCTTGCAGCCTGAAGCGCTTCCTTTAGCATTTACACTTGTGTGTGGTGCCTGTCTGCTGGTGAAGAACTCTGTTTCCCTTTATCTGTAAAGTGCCTCTATTTCACCTCGATGCCCAGGATCGAATTCTTGGTTGACAATTTTTCTTTCAGCCCTTTAGTACTGTTACTCTTAAGTCTTCTGCCCTTTGGCATTTCAGCATTGCTTAAGTCATTTTTCCTTGCAGATAATGTCATTTTTCTCTGACTGCTTTTAAGATTTTCTCCTTACCTTTGGTTTTCAGTAGTTTGACTCCAATGTACTTAGGCATGGTTTTCTCTGTATTTATCCTACTTGGGGTTTGCTGAGCTTCTAGAATCTGCAAATATACATCTTTCACCAAACTCGGGAAAATTTCAGCCAATATTCCTTTAAATCATTTTCTGCCCCAATCTCTCTTCTCATCTTCTGAGCCTCCAGTTACACATATGTCAGACTTTTCACTATTATCCCACAGAACCCTAAGGCAACTGTTGATTTTTTCAATATTTTCTCTCTCTGTTCTAAAGACTGAATCGTTTCTACTGATCTATCTTCAGGTTCATTGACTTTTTCCTCTGTCACCTCTTCTGTTAAGCACATTTGGTGAATTTTTTAAAATTCAGGTTTACTTTTTTGGTTCTGGGATTTGTGTTTGGGGGAAGCAGATTTGGCTCAACTAATAGAGCGTCCGTCTACCACATGGGAGGTCCAGGGCTCAAACCCAGGGCCTCCTGGCTCGTGTGGTAAGCTGGCCCACGTGCAGTGCTGATGCGCATAAGGAGTGCCCTGCCACACAGGGGTGTCCCCCGCATAGGGGAGGCTCACGCGCAAGGAGTGCGCCCCGTAAAGAGAGCCGCCCTATGGGGAAAAAAAATGCAGCCTGCCCAGGAGTGGCGCCGCACACACAGAGAGCTGACGCAGCAAAATGACAACAAAAAGAGCACAGATTCCCGGTGCTGCTGACAAGAATACAACTGGCCACAGAAGAACACACAGAGAGCAGACATTTGGGGAGGTGGTGGGAATGGGAGAAAAATTAAAAAGAAAAAAGGATTTGTGTTTGGTTCTGTTTTATATTGTCTATCTCTTTGCTGAGTTTTCCTGTATTTTCATTCATTGCAAACTTATTTTCATTGACATCACTGGCTGTAAGAATAGTTGCTTCACATCCTTGGGCCTCTCCGTATCCACATCTTAAAGAGACATTGGGTTGCTAATATAGCTGAGCTTGAGATAATCTTATGTGAACTTTCACGTTTCAGTTAGGGAAAGCTTGTCCCTATGCAAACGTCACTCGATAAGAACACGCCTTTCCTTACCAATGGCTGTGGTAAACATAAATAGATATATTTTTTAGGAGGTACCAGGGATCAAACCCAGGGCCCTGTAAATGGGAAGAAGGCACTTAACCACTGAGCTGCATCCCCTCCTCTGTGGTAAATACTTCGAGGCTCTTTTGTGTATATTAAGGTTCAACTGCGTCCAGTTGCTATTGTTGCATTTTCCCAGTTGGTGTGAAACTAGAAACTCCCTGGTGGGAAGCGAAAAGGAGAGCAAAGAATTGGACGCTCTTCACAGGAAGAGGCTTGTATTAGCCAAAGGGGTGTTGGCGCAACGTACCAGAAATCTGTTGGTTTTATAAAGGGTGTTTATTGGAGTAAAAGCTTACAGGTACAAGGCCCTAAAGAGTCCAACGCAAGGTGACTTCCTCACCAAAGTCTGTCGCCATGTGTTGAAGCAAGATGGTGGGCGCCGTCTGCGGGGGCTCAGCCTTCCTCTTCCTCTAAAGCTCCGTGGGCCGGGCCTCTTCTGGTCTCAGCTGTCGGCTGCAGGGCTCGTCTCTCTTCCCGGGGCTCAGCTGCTCTGTTCTCTTCAGAAGGTCAGCCGTACACGCTCAGGCGGAAGGCTCGTCTCACTGCGTCGACGGAGCTCTCTCCCGCCGTGTGCCCCTTTCTGTGTATCTACTCCGTGTGTCTCCTCTTCTGTGTCCTTGACTGAACGTCTGTGTACAGAGCCCACCAAGGGGGCGGGGGCTCACCTCTGGGTCACCCTAATGATGTGGTCGAATCAAAGCCCAAATCTTGATTGAATCAAGGAAACATAAAGCCTTTGAATTTCAGTCAGTCAAAGGGTGTCACGCCCGAGGAACAGACCAGTTTACAAACATCATCAAGATCTCTTTTAGGAATTCATAAATAACATTTACAAAGACCATTGTGGTTAAATGCCCCCCTCGAAGTTTCCAAATGCCCCCCTCTCCCACCTCTGCCAGAAAAGCCCCTAGCTCTAGGGCTCAACGGGTATTTGATCCCCAAAAGACATCTTCACCTTCGGTTTGCTGAGCACTTGTGCTGTACCAGGCACCAGGAGAGCACCCCGCTTCCTTCAGTCCCCCCAAAAGCCCGTGGTGTGTCTCAAGATGGAGCCCAGAGGGCTGGGAACTTACCTTGGGTCTCAGCAAGCCAGTGGCAGCCGGCTCCAGCCCCTCAGTCCCTATCTCGGGGCTCGCATGCCCCTTCTCCCCAGGTCTTCTGCGCCCCAGCTGAGGGCCCTCCCAGGCGTGCCTGCGCCTCAGGGTCGGGCAGCGCCGGCTCTCACACCAGGGGGCCGTCCTCCTGGATCTGGGTGGGTGACAGTAACTTGAGACTGTGGTTTCAGCCAAACGCAGCGTCCGCGAGAGGCGGGCCGCGAAGCTGATCGGGCACCCGCCCTGGAGGTGCCCGGTCAAGGTCATCTCGTGAAAACAGTCAGGGCCCTAACGGGTTGTGTTTCAAAGACGCTCTGTCTTCTGACCCTCAGAAGGTCTTTCATCCAGCGGGGAAACCTGAAACTCTCGAAGGACAGCGGGATCGATTTGGCCACAAGCCATCTCTCAGCACAGCTCGAGCAAGAGGGGAGAGGAGAGCCTGGCAGGCACTGGCTTGGCCTTGCAGAAGTCCTGAAGTTTTACCCAAAGATGCGCGGGCCTCATCCATGGAGCCCAGATGGACGCTCCTGCTCACCGACTGACCTTCGCCCTGACCCCTTGCCAGCAGCCCCCTCCCTCCGGCCTGAGCCGTCCTCCCAGCGTCTGGAGCCCCATCCTCCGAGTCCAGGGAAACCCTACTCCTCGCTCCTCAAGGCTCTCCCCGGAAGCCTCCCCTCCCTGCCGGCTCCTGCTGTCGTGCTTCTCCTGGGAACCCTGCAGTCCGTGCAGCCCCTGCCTCCAGCGTGTTTTATTGCATCAAAAGAGGGCTGTCCTGGAGCCCGCAGGCACTGCCCTCGTACATGTTGCCCTGTTTGGTTTATTCACATCTTCCTCGTTTTCTAAAACTCTCTTGTGCATTTGTTCACTGTTTTCTGGCTGTGTCCTCTCCACAGGATGTAAACTCAAGGGCAGCGGAGGCCCCAGTGGCCGAGGCCAGGCTGAGCAGGCAGCAGGCGCTCGACAAACACGTGAGAACGGAGGAGGAACTCCAGCAGAGGCTGGCGAGCTCAAGCCAGCCCCATCATCTGTCTCTTGGCTGCGAGTCGTCGTCCAGTTCCCAACCAGAGCTATTTAGCCGCACAAAGAGCACTTGGCCTCGGCTGGCGAGAGCAGAAGGGTGCTGTGTACCACTGGGTGCTTGATGCTTCAGCCTCTGGACGCTTGTGGTGCCACGGCCACAGCAAGGGTAGCCACAACCGTGAGGCCATCACAGTGGAATAAGGAGCCGGGGCGGGGGGCTTTGCCAGCTCTTTTCCACCCTCGTGTGTAGATCTTGTTTATTTAACCTGCCACCACCAGCCCGAGCAGAGAACGCTCCTCCTTGGCTTGGGAACATAGCGTGCCGGGCTTGGATAAGCACCAACTGGATGAATGTTCTCCTGCGTCTTGGCAGGAGAACACGGCTCCATGCTCGAGAGGGAGAGCCTGGGGGAGCCAGGAGGGCGGGCACGTCCGAGGCCAAGGGCGGCAATGCCTGGCGGGGCCATGAGCAGGGCCGAGCCTGAGCAGGGTTGACATGCCCGTCGTGTGCGGGCAGGGAGCTTCACCGGCTCTGGGTGTGGCGGTCATGCCATGAAGCCTGCAATTATCCTCGGAGAATGTGAGCCTGGCACGATTCTGCCCCAGGCTGAGAAGACGCGAGCGATAGCCAAGTAGAGGGAAGACCAGGCAGGAGCCTCCTGGCGTAACCCAGAAGAGGGGCCTAGCAGAGTTGCCTCTCATCTGCTCCCCCAGGAAAGGTTCCCCCAGAGGTCACGAGAGCCCCAAGAGCAGAGCTCCAGGAGGGGGACCCAGGCTGCTTTGTCGGGGGTGGGGTTCCGAGTGGCCCCCCAGGGCCGTGCCCCTGGGTGGGTGTTGCTGCGGGAACTTTAGAAGCAGGCGCCGCCAGGGCCACGCTGCGCCTCCGCAGGGCGTGGGGAGCTGCGCTGCGCACGCTGCCCCGTGGCCCCGGTGCTCAGCCCACCTTTGTATCCCACCAGGTGAGTCGAGTTGACCGGTCCACCCCCATGGACCCCGCGCCCGTGCAAGTTCTCCCTTGCCCGCGCGGGTCACGGGGTCGTGCCGGCGGCCGCTCATGGCATGTTCCGTTCCCTCCCTGGTTCTGAAGGCGCCGCGGCTTCCCATGTGCTCATTCGCCTGGAACGAGCCGGCCAGAGGGCGCCCCCGCTTGCCGGGCTCCCCAAGAGGGACCGACGGCCTCGGGGAGCTGACGGGACACGTCTGAGCAGGGCTCCCTCTGGCTCCGCTCGTCGCCTTTCCTCCTGTCGTTCTCAGGCGGGTGCCTAAGGCCGGGGGCCGCCCCGGCAGCCCCGCGAGGTGGGGCGCGCCAGGAAGCAGGCAGGTGCAGGCGCGGGGCACCCCCGGGCCAAGGGCAGCGGCAAGTCCTGACTCTCCACGCGGTCCCAGTGACTCACCCGTCACTCTTTCATGAAAACAACAAGGAAGGATTGGTTGGCTTCGCCTCTTGGACAACATCGAGCCCTCCTGGCGCCTGGGCAGGGCCCTGCCGGGGACCGGAGCTGCCCCAGGAGAAGGCGGCTGCAGCCACGGGGAAGGCTGGGGGTCGCCGTGGGTCAGTTCTCACCCAGGCCCACGGGGGGGGGGGGAGGTCCCTGGAAGGGGTCAAGGGCCCTCAAGGTGAGTTCCCCACGAGCCCAGGCCAGAAGGCAGGAGGCAGGGCAAGTCCATGGGCGCCTCCCTTGTTTCCAGTTCTCTAGGCGTGAAACGTGCAGGTGTATTGTGAAAGCGTTTCGCCTGGTTGCCCGTGAAATCACCACGTGGCCAGGCTTCCGCCCGGGCGTTACTTCGCATCTGCCACGTCCCTCCAAGCTGGCCCTCTGGATTCCACGTCCTCGGCATCACTCATTCCTTCCATAGTGCCCTGGCCATTCTCCTTCCTTTGCATTGCTGCTTAGACTTTAGAATCAGCTCGTTGGATTGTACACGTACACGCACTCACTCTCACACACACACAGGAAGCCTGGGATTTTGTCAGCATGGCCCTGGATCTGTAGACCCGAGTGGGGAGAAGTATCTCGTGGGAGGCTTCCGTCGGTTTCTCTGATCCATCCCTCCATTTATCGAGGTCTCTTAAGTTGCTCTCATGAATATCTTGTAGTTTTCAGTGTGGAGATCATGCACACCTTCTGTGTGATTTATTCTTACATTCGATGGATTTGATACTCTTATAAATGGTATTCTTTTGAGATTCAATTTTCTACTTGCTGCCAGCATAGAGAAAAAACACTTTTTGTCTGGTGAGCGTGCAGCTGGCAACCCAACCCTATTCACTGATTCATTCTAATAGATTAAGTGCAAATTCTTTTGGATTATCTACATTGTGTTGCATTCAAATAATGACATTTCAATTTCTTCTTTTCCAAACCTCAGGCCTTTTATTTATTTTTCCTGCCTTTCTGCACTCAGGCTGCCTGTGCGCTAGATGTGGGTACAGAGAATGCCCTCATTTCTTAACATCCCCTCCCATTGCAAAGTTTGCGAAGGATTCTGGGAGGTTGGCAGTGGTGGCGTAGTTTTTGGTTATCCAAAATCCCCACATGCAAACTGAGAGCAAAACTAGGTAACGAAATGACCGGGGCTCTCTCGTCAGTGTACGCCCGAGTTGTCCAGCGGCCGCAAGACATGCCGCGGCCCTGCAGGTTAAATTCAGAAGCAGATGTGAGAATCCAGCCGCTTTCTAATAAGCCACACACTCAGGACATTTGAAGAAGCATAAAACAATGCCAATTCTCTCACTAAGTTTTGTCCTTTCAGAAATAAAGTCATTGCTCATAAAAATTGATTATGTTGGGAAGCAAATGTAGCTCAAGTGGTTGAGCGCCTGCTTTCCACATACGAGGTCCCGGGTTTGATCCCCAGTACCTCCTAAAAGAAAAAAGCAAAAATAGATTATTTACATAAACTCGTAATGGGTTTATTATGGTTATTTTAATAAATCTTTAAGATTAAAAGAAACCTACGAAGACCATTTACAACGAAATTATGAGGTCAGGTGTCACCCTCAGCCCAAAACACAGGTGGGGGGTCTGGCCCTCCGGGTGCCCGGCCCTTGTGGGGTGGGGGGCTGTTGGAGAGCAGAGAGCTGCTCAGGAGCCCACAGGTGCTCCCTGGAAAGCGCCCCAGCCAGAGGGCGGCGGAGGTGGAGAGGTGGCGGAGGCTCGCACCCGGCGGGCGATGTGCGGGGCCCTGGTCGTGCGAAGGCGCCGAGCCGGCCGTCAGGGCCCCCTCTCGGAAGGGCTCCCCGTGGAGGGGAACCTGCTGTGCGCAGCGGCGGCAGCCCAGAGCGAGGGGGCTGGGGGCGCAGGGGGCCAAGGAGCCCCAGGTACTTTTTAATACAACACACACAAAACAGAAGAAGTAAAAAGGATCTATACCGAGCCTCTGGCTAAAAAATTGGTGAACATTCAATTTACATAAGAATCCACAACAGAAGAGTATCGAGGTGAAATCCTGCACCAAGCTCCACAAGGTGAAAGAGAATAAGAGCAGGTGCACGGACGGGCATCCACACAGGTCAGGGAACAACTCAGAAAGACACGCTCAAAACACACAAAAAACCAGATGGGAACTGTCACAGACCATTCCAGAACAAGCTAGAAGTCATAGAGAAAAAAATTCAACACACGAAAGAAACCTACCGAAGTCATGATTTTAAAATTCAGAAAGCAGCCAGAATTCAAGCAAAGAATGATAAATAATGCAAAAAATAATTCACAAGTGAGACTAAAGCAGGAGGAATAAAAAAGCAAATAAATACAAGAGAAAGAGATGAAAAGGAGAAACGCTATAAAAGCCAAAAGGAAACGGAGAAGGAGATTAAAGGGATTTGACAGGAAGTGAAAACTCCGGTGTTAGCTCAAGATCCCACGCAGATAAGAGGAGTCTTTGAAGAGGACAGCCAGGGCCAGGCAGCGGAACAAAAAAGGAGCAAAAACCGTTTTCAAGAAAGCTTTCCTGAAGTACAATGACTCGAAATCGCGCCTTGCAAGGGCATGCTGTCTACCTCAGCCCGCCCACCCGAATGACCACCACGGAGAAGGGTGGCTCTTGGGGCGCCAGCGAAGGGCTTTCTCCAGCCGGGCTGGGGTGGGCAGCGCGTTCGCACACTCAGCCCCGCGCTGGGTTTGCGTGGCTTTCTGTATCTGCTGTGTGTTTACAAAGAAAAGGTTTGGCTCCGTTTCTTTAGAGGGGGATTCTGAAACCAAGAAGGGCCGCGGAGGCCCTGCGCTGGGGGAGAGGGGCTGCCGAGACCCCGGGGTCTGCAAACTGTCCCTGACAAGGCCCTGAGAGGGGGGAGAAGGGGGTGACTCTAAGGGAAGCGAAAGCCCAGATAGGGGCGCTTGCTGCCATGGGGACAAGAACCAGGGCGATTTCCAAGTCGCTCACGGGGCCAGCCAAGCCACCCAGCTTTTCAAAACAAGTTTGCCCCCTCCTGGGCTGGGTGACGGGAGGGGGTGTTCCCACCCCTTGGCCTGAGCAGGTGGAGGCCGCAGGAAGGCGGGGAAGGACAGAAGGCCGTGGATGGACACCGGGCCGAGGGAGCAGCGGGCCCCCTCCGGGCTGCACTGGGCAGGACTGTCCGTGCCTGCCCCCTCCAGGGACAGAGAGCTTGCCAGGCCGCTGCGCCCCCGCAGCCTGAGTGTCTACGGCTGGAGCTCGGCGGCGCCGGCCGCCCGCGGGGCTGTGGCCGCGCGCCGGGCACCCTCGAGCCAGCGGCTCAGCGGCCGCGCGTTTGCCAAAGAAAGCCCTGGGAGCTCTGCCCCCGAGCGTGCCAGCGAGGGCAAGCGGGGCGAGTGCGGCTACCGGGGCATTGCCTGGAACGGCACCTACGAGAGCGCGGTGTGCGGGGAGCGGGCCAGCGCGGCCCGGGCGAGGGACAGCGGCGGCGGTGCCTCTCGCGGAGCGGCCCCCTCAATCGGCGCCACGAGCCCAGCAGCGGTCACCGTTACGACGCCCGTTTCACAGACGAGGACACGGGGCCCGGGCAGGTGCACGGACCTGTCCAGGATTGAAACCCCAGCGGACGGCTCCGGAGGCACGCTCCTTGCTCCCGGCCCTCGGCGGCCCCATCGGAACCCGGGGCGCGGCCCGTCCTCTCCCCGAGCTTTGCAGTGACGCAGGTATGCGGGTGGCGAGGGCTCTCCTGCCCCAGCAAGGCTTGGAGGTCACAGTAGAAAGGGGGGGGCCTCGGGTCGGGGGGCAGCCCTGCAGCTCCGGGTCCTGGGCCCCAGCAGCTCCATGAGTGGCTCAGGAGCTCCGGCCGGCGGGAGCGGCACCCTCAGAACCGCTAATCCAGAAGAGCGGTGCTCCCGGGGTCCTGGCCAGCGTCAGAGCCTGGAGCGCTCCGGCTTTCTTTCACGATGACCACCCAACACCGCCCACGCAGGAACGACTCGAGAACGCCCTGCGTCCGCGTGGCCTGGGGCCCCCGGGGGAAACCGGCCTTCCCCCGGCTCAGGGGCAGAGGGCGTTTTTGATTTCTGGACCCCTTGTCCTTGGGCTCATTTAGTTCTTTTTGAGTGGAAACCGCATCCTCTTCAGGCATGGGGACAACGGTTTTGAGCTGCCGTGGAGGAGGGCAGTGCTTCAGGATTGCCTTCCTGAGAGATTTCTCTTCCATTTTCTAGAATTTTCCATGTGCCAGCACCTAGATACCGCATGCGAACGAGTCTCAAATGATTTCCACAGCCGGCACTCCTGCCGTGGGGGGCTCGGGAAGAAGCCGGCGCGGTGGGTAGCAAGGAGCGGCACCCAGCCCCGCGGCCCTGCAGGAAAAGAGTCTCTGGGGACCGGGAAGGGCCACCGCCACAGAAGGAGTGAGGGGAACCGTATCTAAGTCACGGGACCCTCAGAAAGAATCTCCATGACGACCAAGGTCCTAGATGATTCTGGTCCCAGAGAGCGTGCGCCTCCACGTCGCGGCGGGGATGGTGCTGCCGCCGTGCCTGATTTACGTGGAGTCTTCCAGAACAAGGCAGCTGGAGAGAGGGCGCTGAGGGCCGGGGGTGGCCAGCGGGGGTGGGTGGGCAGAGTCAAGGAATGCGCCAGCTGTCTCCACCAGCTGCGAGGATGCTTAGCAGGCCCCAGAGAACTGCTGCTCTACGTCCCCCCAGCAGCAGCAGGTGCAGCCCGCGTGTCCAGTCGCGGGGCTATTTCAGGACCTCAGATCTGCACCCTGTGGACCGAGCCACATCCGAGGGACCCTGAAGCAGCAGGGGCGTGAGTGGGGAAAGCCATGAAATCCAGGGAGGTCTGCAGGTTAAGAGTTACGAGAAGGCAGCGGAGGCCGGTGGCTCAGTCCTGACAAATGCACTAAGGTGCCGTGTGATAGCCAGGCAAGAACTCTCAGAACCATCCGGGTGACTGTCCTGGGAATCTAAAATTACTCCAAAAGAGAAAGCGTATCTTAAAAAAAAAAAAAAAAAAAGCTACAGGAGAAAGACCCAGGATCCAGGAGGCTGGAGGAAGCGGGCATGGGGGGGCTGTGGAGCTGGACTCGACCCCCGGCGAGAGGGGCTGGACCCCTCTGGGGGAGCAAGAGGGGCCGGAGGGCGCCTGCTCCCTGGGGAGCCTCGGTGTGGAGGTGACCCCCAGAAAACAGAGCCGGCCTCTGCCCCAGCCCCGGACCGTGCTCACCGGGCAGGCAGCAGGCAGGGCTCTTTCTGCACCTACTGGTTTTCAGAGCAGTGCAAAGAGCGACTCACTGGCTTCCACAGACACCCGCAGAGCACGGTGCTGGGCACACGTCCTCGTGCATGGCTCCTAACCAGCGGGTCTGCCCGCTGGAGCTGCAGCCAGCTCGATCAGCTGCTTAACACGGGCACATGTTGCCTCGTCAAGCAGCACACTACACTTCATAGTTCTTCTTCAAGATAAACAACAGGCTGTGCATTGACATGTCGTTAAAAATAAAATTCAACTTTCCCATGTGTTTTAAGATTTTTATTTATTTATTTACTTATTTATTTCTCCTCCCTCCCCTGGTTGGCAGTGGCTGTCTTCTGCTCTCTGTGTGTCTGTTCATTGTAAGCTGGTCTTTTTTTTTTCTAAGGAGACACCACGAACAAAACCTGGAACCTCCTGTGTGGTAGGCAGGCACCCAAGGGCTTGAGCCACATCCGCTCCCTGTTTGTTGCATCTCTCATTGTGCTTTCCTTGTTCTGTCTCTTCCTTGCGTCATCTCATTGCGTCAGCTCACCGACTTGCTCATCTTCTTTAGGGGGCCCTGGGAACTGAATCCGAGACCTCCCATGTGGTAGGCGGGTGCCCAAGGGCTTGAGCCACATCCACTTCACTCCTGTATATATATATTTTTTCAAAGATTTATTTTTATTTATTTCTCTCCCCGCCCCTCCCCCCAGTTGTCTGCTCTCTGTGTCCATTCACTGTACATTCTTCTGTGCCCGCTTCTATCCTTATCAGCGGCACTAGGAATCTGTGTTTCTTTTTGTTGCGTCATCTTGCTGTGACAGCTCTCCGTGTGTGCGGCGCCATTCCTGGGCAGGCTGCACTTTTTTTCGCGCTGGGCGGCTCTCCTTACGGGGTGCACTCCTTGTGTGTGGGGCTCCCCTACGCGGGGGACACCCCTGCGTGGCACAGCACTCCTTGCATGCATCAGCACTGTGCATGGGCCAGCTCCACACGGGTCAAGGAGGCCCAGGGTTTGAACCACGGACCTCCCATGTGGTAGGCGGACGCCCTAACCACTGGGCCAAGACTGCTTCCCCACTCTTATATTTTTGATGTACTGAATTATTATTTAATGTGTTAAGGAAGAAGCACATATGTATAGTATTACATCATTTTTTATTTTGGTAATTGTAGTTCAATATTTCCTTTGTAATTTTATTTTATGCATTTTAAAACATTATTCTTGTGGGGATGTGTTGGTGCGGGTGTGATGTATTTTTAAAATAAATACCCAGTCAAGTGTGGACTTAGTATGATTTTCATTTTGAGGGAGCATGTTCAGAGTACTGTGGATAATTGCCTACAAAAAGTTTGTAAGGATGGAGGAGATGGTTTTATGAGGCTGTGGGAAAACCTGAATTTCTAAATGATTGCCAAAAAATACCCATTTGTACTGCTGTTGAACCATGTTAGGTTATCAGGTATTGAAATCATGGGAAAGTTATAAAAATGGAATTTTGAAAAATCCTAGAATTTAACTTTAAGACATGCTGATGTTGAGTGCCGTAAAACTCTGCCCCTACATTCTGAGAAGTTGTTGGTTGTTTATCACCTGGCTGGCAGAGGGGTCCCTGGAACAAAAAGGGTTAAGAGCCCCTGGGCTAGAGCCAGGCTCTAGGAGGGGAGCCAGGCTCCGGGTGATCCAGCGGCTCCCCCCTCCGGGCTGGGCTCCTGGAAGAGGTGCCGCCGGGGAAGGCAGCGGGGAGCAGGGGCCCGCGACTTCCCCAGCGAATCCCCCGGAGCCCCCGCCCCCGCGCCCCCTTAAAGCGCAGGGCCCCGAGCCCCTCGAGCCCCCTGCCCCCGCGCCCCCTTAAAGCGCAGGGCCCCGCGCCCCCCGCGCCCCTCGGGCCCCCCGCGCCCCCCGCGCCCCTCGAGCCCCCCGCGCCCCCCGCGCCTTCCGAGCCCGCTTAAAGCGCAGGCCCGCGCCCCCTAAACGCCCCCTTAGGGCGCGGGCCCGCGCCGCCCGGCTGATGCAACGCCGCCGCCGCGTTGCGCTCCGGGCCCGAGGCCGCCGCGCGCCGGGGCCGCCCCCTGGAGGCCGAGCTGGCGCCCCGGGGAGTTGCGTCAGCCGCGGAGGCCGCGGTGCGGGGCTGCGGGGAGGGCGGCGGAGCGGGGCCGCTGTCCCCGGGGAGGG
Source organism: Dasypus novemcinctus (assembly GCF_030445035.2). Classification (NCBI taxonomy): domain Eukaryota; kingdom Metazoa; phylum Chordata; class Mammalia; order Cingulata; family Dasypodidae; genus Dasypus; species Dasypus novemcinctus. Next base: position 2,323,007 of record NC_080690.1, read on the forward strand.
GAGGCGGCCCCGGGTGGGGAGCAGCCCCGCCCCCGCCCTGGCACCTGCTCAGCCCCGGGACCCCGGGGACAGGGTGAAGACCCCCGCCCTGCGCAAGCCGGGAAGTGGCCCCCGCACAGAAGCCCCTGCCCCGACTAGGCCGCGGCTCCCCCGCCCCCGCCGCCCCGCCCTCGCCGCCCGGCCCCGTCCTCGGCCTCCTAAGAGGGTCCCCCAGGTGCCCCTCCAGCAAGGCCTGCCTGGAAGGAGAGGCCACCTGGGGGCTTGCGCAGCTCCAGCGGTGTCCTCGCGCTGTCCCCACACGGTCCGTGGAAGAGGCCTCCCCTGGCCCGGCGGGAGGGCCCACCTCCTCCTTGGCCCGGACATCCTGCTGTCCCCACGCGGTGGCCACAGGGCTCCAGCCACGCTGACCGGCCCCCGGACTGCGCCCGAGAGGGCGCTGCTGCCGGGAGCAAAAGGAAAAGCCGTGTCCAGTTGTCACCTAGGACCTAGGCAGGCCCCTCGGGGCTTCCTGGGGGCCTGGGTGGTGGGAGGGCCCCCGCCGGTAAAGCACCCAGCAGTCCTTAAACGCCGCGACCTTTGAGATCTTTTTACTTGACCCTTTAAAAATTATTATTATGGAATAGGTGTTTGAGGCAAAAACATCACGTGTGCAGGAGAGCCAAGAGCTTAAGCCTCGCACAGGGGCTGCTGTGGGCTCTGGGCACACCTGGACGCTGCGGGCAGGCGGGCAAGCTCAGGGACTCCACACCGCCGGGGCCTGGCTTCGGAATTTGTGCTCCCCGAGGAAACAGACTCATTTATAATTCCCCTGCACGTGGCTCTTCTGCCCCTTTTATTTGACCCTATAATTAGCACTACGCTTGTTAAATATGTCCCAGAGACTGAAGTCTTTGGTCTGTTCCTGTGCCAGTTGAGGCCTGAGTCCCAGCAGAGTTGCAGCCAACACCTGCCCTCCAGTTCTCGGGACTCACCCAGAGCAGCGAAAAAAGGTGAGGACGGGCTGCGCCCATCGCCAGCAGCGCATCCACACCTGAGAGCCAGGCAGCTCCGCCCCCCTGCCCCTGGGATCCGAGCCCCTCGCAGTGGGAAGCAAGAGCGGGCCTCACTGTCCGGAAATCCTCAAGGCTGGGGAATGAACAGACGTAAGGGGGCATGCAGCTATGGGCCAAAGTCGACTTAGGATTATTCTAGCAATGGAAGAACTTGCCTCATTGCTAGAAAGGCAGTGATCGCCAGAGGTTCAGAGGGGAGGGAGAGGGAAGAAGAGGTGTAAGACGGGGCATTTTGGGAACATTGGAATTGTCCTGCATGCCGTTGCAATGATGTGTACAGGCCATGATATTTTGTCGTAACCTATAAAATTGTGCAGGACAGAGTGTGAACTATACTGTGAACCGCAGTCCGCGGTGAGTAGCAATGTTTCAGTATGTGTTCATCAGTTTTAACAAACACACCACGCTAATGAAGGATGCTGTTAGAGTGAGGAAGCACGTGTGGGTGTGTGGAGTATATGGAAATTCCCTCTATTTCTGATGTAATATTTGTGTAATCTCAAGCTTCTTTAAAATGAAAAAACTAAGAGTGTGTGCTCACCGCCCCCTGCTGGCCGGCCGCTGCACTGAAGGCCACACTGGCCTCCCTGTGGGACAGCTGGGCCTGGAGTCCCCAGAGCCGCCTTCCTGCCCCACGTGGGCAGAGCGGGGTTGATCCTCGCAGGGTTGTTTTTATACGTGTGTACACTGAGGACACCATTCTGTACGTGACTTTAAAAGTCATCAGTTAACTGCCCCTTAGTTTAGAAAAGCCGTTTCGGAGGCTGGGACTCCAGGTGCGTTGGGATGGACGTGGAGTCCACCGTGGGAGACTGGCCAGCAGCGCCAGGGGCGCACCAGACCGTGCACAGCTCCGTGGCCACTGCGCGCGCGCCGTGCCGTTGCCTCGGGCCAGCCTCGACCGATTCCCCGGGGTAACCTACATGGTCTATTAGTTCTCCCCGGAGCCCGTCTGCAGTTCTCCAGAACCCCACTCCGAACTAGACAGGAAAAAAGACAAAAGCTTGGCGTGCGAAGGTGGGGGAGGTGAGAGCCGCTGGGGCACCGTCCTGGGGTCACTGTCACAGAGCGCCACCCCTGGGGGCTCGCGGTTTTGGAGGCAGAGGCCTGAAAGCAAGGGGTCGGCAGGGCCCTGCTCCCTTCAGCCTCGCAGGTGGGCCTCCTTCCTCCACCCTCCTCCAGCCTGTGTTCCCAGACCCGCCCCAGCCCGCGGCCGCAGCCCTCCAGCCTGCACCTGCGCCTTCTCCTCCACGCGTCTCTGGGTGTCCTCTCCTCGCCTTCCAAGGACAGCAGCCATTGATTAGGTCCCACCCTACCCCAGGGTGATCTCACCTCGAGGTCCCTAACGAATTGCACCCGCAGAAATGCTCTTTCATGTGCGGCCACGTTCTGAGGTTCGGGGTGGACGTGCATTTGGGGAGGACACGATTCAACCCACGTCGGGGCCCAACGCCAGATTCTCAAATGGGGGCGTTAATGGTCGAAGGAAAAGGTTTGCCAGGAGACGCGTGTCTCAGGCGGCCGAGGTCCCTGCACGTGCCAGACAGACTTGCAGGGCCTTCAGAATGCTCTCATGCCAGCCATGACTCGTGCCATGTCCTAGGAGCTGTGCCACCTCCTTCTAAGTCTCCATGTTTATTTCACTTGTTTTGATATCAAATGTGTACGGTTCTCGGTGTTTGGAAATGGATGAGCCGTGTATGGTATATTGTACCAAATGAAATATTTGGCCAGCTAAATTACTTCCCTCCTCTGACCATGCCAGTTAAAAGTTTGCTTCATTCCTTTGTGAATCATTTGGGGATTTTATTCATTTGCTGTTTATTCATAATATTTAGCAAATAGTGCAAAATCCTTGTTTTGGGATACAAAGAGTGAGTAAGGCAAGGGATAAAGGGCATTAAAATGCAGAAAACAAGAGAAAGAGCACATGTAATTCAATGTCTCTAAATTAATCCCCATCCCATTCAGGAAATGCTGTCAATGGGAAAACGTCGACTTACTTGGAAGTCATACAAGGGGCATGCTATTCCTGCTCTGTCTCTGAAATACTGGGCCACACTTAACCAATTCTCCAATCCACTTTTCGAGGATGAAATGGGGAGTGCCTCTGACAACATACCAACCCTCTGATTCCGGGCAGAGGAGGTCTTTGTTGCATTTCACATGTTCCACATTAATTGCATCATTCGCTGGCATGGCCCAGAATAGGGGGATGTGGTAGCTGTGTGCCCAGAGTGTGGGTTTCAGAAGTGCATTTCCACGAAGAGGTGCCACCTGCCTCCTCCAGATGGCCCGTGATCAGGGCCAAGCGAACAGTCAGCGTGAAGGAAGCCCTTGTGGGGTTCAAGGCCAGGCAGCTGGAATTTAGGGGGCCAGTGCTAGGAACCTAAGCACAAATTGTTGACTGTGGGGTGAATGGACTTGAAGACTGAGCTGGTTCCCGGGTCAGGTAGCTTTAGAGAGCCGGGCCCTTAAAACACTGATATCACAGGGAAGTTTTGCAATTCATTCACTTTAACTACTTGGTCAAGGCATTCTGCTCGCTTGCTTTTTTGAAAAGTTCATCTTCCTATACTGTTCTCTCTAGTCTGGTGCCAGTGGTCGCGGCACACAGGGAACTGGAGACCTTGGCCGAGGTGTAGGGGACACACTAGCTGGGAAATGGAGGGGCGCCTCCGGGCCGGTGCTTGCGGTTTCACTGCGGTTACTAGCTGTGGGTAATACGACGTGAAGGCTGCTTCCTCACCCAGCAGCTTCCGTTGTCCCTTCCAGTTTCTGTTCTATTTTTTAGGCTTTGCTGTTCCCTTCTCCCCTCTATTTGCATCTCAGCAAATGCCCTGGATCTTCGTGGACGCCTCCGAGCTCCCATGATAAAGACAACGAGCAGGCGGGGTGGAAGGGAGGGTCCTGGCAGCTGACGAGGCTGCCACCCCGGGCTTCGTTTAAGGCCAGTCGCAAGGAAACTTCCCTAAAGTTACAGGTGGTTGTGTGGGAGAGGAAAGGCTATGAGTGATTTTGGGTTTTCTCTACTATAATTGTATTTTCCAAAATGGAAAATCTAGTCGTTATTCATTTGCATATATCACACAGTGGAAAACATCACTTAAAAACAAAGCAATAATGCGATTCCAGGAATATGGTAGACTTGGGTATTTGAACCAACCTGCTATTAATTTCCTGAGGTTAACAGAACAAATGACAACAATGCGGGTGGCTGCAAACCACAGACCCTGTTCTCTCCCAGCGCTGAGGGCGGATGTCCAAAATCGAGGCTGGGCAGGGCTGTGCCCCTCAAAGGCTCCTCCCTGGCTCCCCCTTCTCCTCCCTGCTCTCCCCTGCTCCTTCCTGGCTCCTCCCTGGCTCCCCCTGCTCCTCCCTGGCTCCTCCTTGCTCTTCCCTGGCTCCCCTCCTTCCTGCTCTTCCCTGCTCCTTCCTGCTCCTCTCTGGCTCCTCCCTCCTCCTCTCTGGCTTCTCCCTGCTCCTCCGTGCTCCTCCCTGCTCCTCGGCTCCTGCTGGCCCAGCTGTTCCTGGGGTTTCCGTGGCTCGTGGCATATCCCTCTCTCTTGGCCTCCACTGTCACACGGCTTCGTCTCCAGGTTCCTCCTCGGTGTCCGTCCTCTTATGAAGACACCAGGTGTCATTGGGGCCCTCCCTAATCCACAATGACGCGTCTTGAGAGCCTTAACTACCTGTGCAAAGGCCTGTTTCCAGGTGAGGCTACAACCACAGGTTGGCACTCAGACATGCTGCCTTCGGCTGGCACAATTCGCCCCTCCATCCAACCATTCCAAACAACTGAAAAGCCCTGGAAACGCTGAAACATTTAATCAAGAAATAATATCGGGGGCAAAAGAGGAGTTATGTGAGAGTACACGAGGATGAATATAAAACAGCTAATATTACACCAAAAACATATAGGGGACGACAGACTAATAATGAAAACCATAAGACAAAACATAGGATAACTAAAAAGTTTAGAAAACTGTACAACCTAAAGTATGGACCACATAGTAAGCACAAATGTTACCTTGTTTGAAAACTATAGTTTCGGAATCTGTACATCAGTTTCAGGAAATATGATATGAATAAGTTAAAAGATTATTGCTGTGGAAGGGAAAAGGTTTTATGGTGGATCTGGGGAAATACTGTATATTGTATATATGAATTTTGGTGATCTAAGACTCTTCTGAAGCTGACATTATGTTGGGATTCACTTTACGGGAAGTTTTGGATCACAGAGTGGTTCAACAATGGCAGCGGAGGAATACTGATATGGGATGTTATTGACAGGATATATATGGTTGACAGGGAGTTATACAGGGCATATGCCCAGGGTATATGGTAATGTCTATATATACTCATAGTGGAAACAATTAAAAACAACAGCTGGGGGGGTACTGGGCTCCTGGCCGGGGGGTCACTGCTGTGGGCCCTGGGAGAGCAGCGGCAATCCTCCAGGTGCAACGGCAAGAACCAGGAAGGAAGGAGGGCCCAACAGTGGGCTCTTGATACTAATGGCTACACTTTTGAGCCTATGCACCTGCAATAAGAACAAGGCCTAGAGTAGCATTGTGCCTGGGGGTTTCCTCCTGACAGCCTTCATGTTACTCAAATGTGGCCACTCTCACAGCCAAACTCAGCGTGTAGATGTGATGCATTCCCCCCAGCGTGGGACACGACACCCGGGGATGAGCCTCCCTGGCACCGAGGGATCACTACCACATACCAGCTGAAGAAGCAACTAGAAAATGACCTTGAATTAAAGATTCAATGCGGAACAGCAGAATATACCTGTCTACATATAATAACATGACTTCGGGAAGTGGTTTGACCTAATGTAAGGGGGAAATGGAAAGGAGAAATGAGATTATAAGGCTGTGAGTCTCTAAAAAAGAGTCTGGAGGTTGTCAGAAGGAATACCCCTATGTACAACTGAACAGAGTCTAAGAGACAGATAAGGTAGATACAACCCCAGGTATTGGTTCTTTTGAGGGATAAAGAGACCCACGGGTCCTATGGTCATGGCAGAAGGGGTTCACTGCCATGACAGATGGCCCTTCTTTGGAGCTGGTGTTTCTGCGTGATGGAAATGGACTCAGAGGGGATCTCTTTTCACAAGACTTGCATGCTACTTTATTGGAATTGTAGTTGGTGCTGAGTTTAAGATATATGTAGGGGATTTGAATCTCTGGACTGATAATATGACACCCAGGCCCAGAGCCTCAACAGACTTCAGCTCCTACACTTTGACTTATTGGACTTACTCCACTCAGCTAACATGGAGTTGAAGAAGGTCAACCACCACAACATGGAGCCTAGAGTGTCTACAACTAGAAGCGGGAAGAGTGCATCCAGTACCCATGTGGAATCTAAGCCCTCACTTGACATAGGTGTGCAATGGACACAACCAATCCAATGTCCACAGAGGAAATGTGAAATGGGTGTGGGAACGGTAGCCATGGGGGCTGCTGCGTGTGGGGAACGGGAGGAAGAGATGAGATGTGGAGGCGTTTTCGGGACGTGGAGTTGTCCTGGATAGTGCTTCACGGACAATTACGGGACACTGTAGATCCCCCCAGGGCCCACTGGATGGAACGTGAGAGAGTCTGGGCTATGATGTGGACCATTGACTATGGGGTGCAGTGATGCTCAGAGATGAACTTACCAGGTGCAATGGATGTATCACGATGATGGGAGAGAGTGTTGCTGTGGGGGGAGTGGGGGGTGGGGGCGGTGGGGTTGAATGGGACCTCATGTATTTTTTTTTAATGTAATTAAAAAATAATAATAATAAATAAATATTTAAAAAAAATAAAAATAAAATATAAAGAGGGGAGGTTTTGTGTGTGTGTATGTGTATTAAATAAATAAAAGATAAAAAGTTGGATTCGTAGCAAAAAAAAAAAAAAAAAGAAATAATACCAATTCTAGATCCCGTTTCAGAAATTGAGGAGGGAATACTTTCAAGCTTTTCCATCAGAAAAGCATTAGTCAGTTACCAAAACCAAATATAGATGTTATAAGAAAAGAAACTATAGGCCTGTATATCCCTCTTGAACACAGACGCAAAATTTCTTAAACTTTTGGGGAATCAAATCCAACAACATATTAACAGGCTAATACACATAAATGGGTCAAACTGCTAGTTGTTGGAGGCTCTGGGTATAATATGCTGGGTTCTCTCTACTGTCTCTGTTATTTTTACAACTTTCCTGAAGGTTTGAAATTATTTCAAAACAAAAAAAAAATCCTTTTAAGGTAGAGTACTACATCATGTGCAGTGGGGTTCGGAGAGTGGGCGGAGCTCGGGTGCCAGCGGGGGAATGTGGATCCGGCGGCCAGAGGCCTGAGGTTTCATTTCCTTGCTCGCTGCCAGCAGGGGTCATCTCAGCTCCTCGAGGCCTCTCTTCCTGGCCACATGACCCCCCTAGTTTCAATCCAGATGGACAGTCTCCCTTGTGTCTAATCCCTCTCATGCTTCGAGTCTCTCTCGCCTGGTCCCACTTAGGGAGGTGCCTGATTAAACCAGGCCCACTAACGATAATCTCCCTTTCTTGAAGTCTACTCTGCCAAATAACATCACCTGATCAAGGGAGAGAAAACCATCATATTCACAGTCCCAGGGATTACACAAGGCACGCAGCGCAGGAGGCAGGAACCTCGAGGTACACCCTAGAATTCTGCCTACCAGACCGAATACTTACCCCGAAAATCAGGAATAATTCTCACCTCTTCTATTTAACATAATACTGGACATTCCATCCAGTGCAATAAGGCAAGAAAAAGTAAATAGAAAACATTCGGGTTGAAAGGAAAAGTTAAAGTCTTTCTATTCACAGACAACATAATCATCAGTGTTTATGATTCCATCAAGACCATGGAATCTACAAAAAAGCTACTACAACTAATAAGTGAGTTTGGCAAGGTTGCAAGAGACTTGGTCAATATACAAAAATCAGTCATATTTCTCTATACTAGCAATGCATGATCAGAAATTGAAATTAAATGGACAACACCATTTATAATAGTACTGAAAGATATGAAATACTTTGTGATGAATCTGACAAATGAAGTGCAAGACCTGTATCCTAAAAACTACAAAACATTGCTCAGAGAACTTTAAAAGAGGCAAAAAGAATCGGAAACAGAGTTCATATTCTTGGATTGAAAGTCTCAACACTGTTTAGATCAAATTTTCCCCAATTGCTCTATAGATTCAACACAATCCTAGCAATATCCCAGGAGGTTGTTTCCGTAGAATTTGACAAGCTGATTCCAAAGTTCATATGGAAATGGAAGGTGCCTAGCAAAGCTGAAACAAAAGAGCCAAGCTGAGGACTAACACTGCCTGATCTCAAGACTTCTCAGGAAGATGCAGCAATGGAGACGGTGCAGGATTGGCATCCAGATGGATGACGGCACCAGAGTCCAGAAAGAGATCCACACGTGTGTGGTCAGTTGATTTTTATAAAGGTAAAAAGGCATTTACTGGATAAAGGATAGCCTTTTCTACAGATGGTACTGCAATGGATGAAAATCCCTACGCCAAGAAAACAAAACCAAACACTTTGAGCCATACCGTGCACCCCGCACAAGATTAGCCTGAAATGGATCACAGATCTAGATGTGAAATATACAAGAATAAAACTTTTAAAAGAAAGCAGAGGAGAAAATCTGGCTATGCTAGGCAGCTATTTCTTAGATATGACACAGAAAGCATGATACTTATAGATAAATCAGAACTAAATATTATTTTTGCTCTTGAGAGAATGAAAAGACAAACCACAGACTGGGAGAAAATATGTGTAATGTTGTGGCCAGAATATACTAAGAACCCTCAAAACACAGCTCAAAGAAAACAGACAACCTAATAAAAATGGGCAGAACACTTGAAGTAACACTTCACTGAAGAGGGTATTAGTCGGCAAAGAAGCATGTGAAACGATGCTCAGTTATTAAGCACCAGTTATTAAATGATGCTAGTTATTAAGGAATATAAATTTAATCTACAATAAGGTACAACTCTGACATGCAACTTACAAAAATAGCGAAAATGAAAGTCTCACCAAAGCACATATCGGTGAGGATGTACAACCACTGGGATGTAAACGGTACAACTGTTTTGGGAAAGAGTCTCGCAGTTTCCTAAAGATTTAAAGATACACTTCCCACATGACCCGGCCATTCCACTCTTAGGAATTTACCCAAGAAAAATGAATGAATATGTCTAAAAAAGGAGGTTCATAGTTTAATTTGTAATTGCTAAAAAATGGAAGCAACCAAAATGCCCATCAATAGGTGAAGCAATAAACAAGCTGCAGCTTATCCAGACAAAATGGAATACTACTCAGCAATGAAAAGGAGCAAACTAGTGTGGGGAGCTGGGGCCGGGCTGCCCCTAAGCCCTCAGCACGTAGCCGCCTGCGTGGCCCAGACACAAGCTAAAGGTTAATACCCCTCCCCGGAAGGGCAAGGATGTATAGGTGGTCTTGTGAAGCACACCCTCCCCAGAGCGGTGAAGCTCCATTCCTGTGATAGCATCACCAGACCCCGTGTGCGTGTCACAGGGCCCAACCGTGAACTGTTCTCATACCCGATGGGATGTCTTTGCTATCACCCCACATTTCCCTGTCTCTTTGTGGAGCGCCACCTTCATTCTCTAGACCCCCGCCTCCGGAGACTCTCTCCTGTCCGTAAGTCCAAACAAACCTTTTGTCTGACTCAGTGCTGGGGGCATTCTTTGGTCTCACGGCAGCCCCAACCCATGCCCTTCAGGAGTTGGGTTGGCATACAACAACCTCATAGATGACTCTCAAAATATTAATTTTGCTTAATTAAAGAAGCCAGGTGGATAGAATATCTGCCTACCCCATGGTTCAAACCCAGGGCCTCCTGACCCGTGTGGTGAGCTGGCCCATGCGCAGTGCTGCTGCACGTAAGGAGTGCCGTGCCACGCAGGGGTGTCCCTGCACCCGGGAGCCCCACACGCAAGGAGTGTGCCCTGTGAGGAGAGCCGCTCCGCGTGAAAAAAAGTGCAGCCTGCTCAGGAGTGGCGCTGCACACACGGAGAGCTGATGCAGCAAGATGACGCAGTAAAGAGAGTTACAGATTCCCGGTGCTGCTGACAAGAACACAAGCAGATACAGAAGAACTTACAGCGAATGGACACAGAGAGCAGACAACTAGCTGGGGGGGAAGGGGAGAGAAATGAAAAAAAAAAATCTTTAAAAAAATGAAAGAGCCAGACAATCCCCCTGCCCAAAGGAAGAGCCCATACTGTAGAATTCATTTACATAAAATCCTGGAAAATGTATACTGGTCCCTCATTACTCTCATCTCCACTTCACCCCCACCCGCCCTTCCTCCATTCCTCCCTTTTTTAAATTCCTTGCTTCATTTCAAAAAGTATTTAAGGAATGCGTCATTACTGTATTTCTCTGTCTCTCTAGAATCAAACCTCCTTGAAGCTGGAGCTGGGGTCCTGTTTGTATACCTCTTATGATGAGCACAACACAGTGCAACAGGTATTCTGTGACTGTTCTTTAATGGAATGACAGTCGTCCAGTTCAAAACGATGACCTCACTTCTTAACACAGAGAAACTCTTCAACTTTTCTTTAAGAAATTCTTTTGTGGTAACATGTATGCAACACAAAATTTCCCATTTTGACCACAAGGATATACCATCCAAGGATGTTAATTGCTGATAATGTTGTGCTACATCAGCACCACCCATTACCAAACTTTCCCATCACTCCAAACAGAATCTCAGTGCCCTGAAGCAGTAAGTCCACATTCCCCCTCCACCCTTTACCTCGGTAACCTGTGATCTGACTTCTGACTCTGAGTTTGCATATTCTAATTATTTCATGTAAGTAGGATCATGCAATGCTTGTCCTTTTTAGTCTAGCTTATTCTTTACTCAGCACGATGCCTTCCAGGTTCATCCATGTTCTAGCAAGCCTCAGAACCTCATTCCTTTTCCAGGCTGAATGACATCCCATTTAACTTGTATTTTGCTTTTTTAGGTGGGTTTATTATTTCCACTTTCTAGATGGGAAATGTACATAAAACCACATCATCTACATTACACTTGGGAGAACTCTCCGATCACACTGATTACTTGTGCTGATGGTAATTAGAAGTGAGCATAACTTTCTTCAATTTAGTCCATTATTAATAGTTTTTTTCTCTTCTGTACTTCAGTCTTTTTTTTTTTTTGAGGTACTGGGGCCAGGGTTTGAACCCTGGACCTCATATGTCTGACCACTGAGCCACATGGGCTCCCCCTCTGTACTTCAACTTGAAGGTAGCAGAGGGCACCTGACCACATAAAAGATACAGCCTAAAACTAGTGTTAGACTTAATGAAGTTTCAAAAATGTGAATTTCTCCAAAATAGGACCCTGTACTTAATCTCTTTACTACTTTAGGATTGTGTTCTCATTTAAAATTTTCTATTCTCTTTCTCGGTAATAATTTCAACCTCATGTAATTCATCATGACACATATAACCCAAGAGCCTCCCAATTTAGCTTCACAATTCTTCTGGATAATGACACTACTCAACTATGCATCTACTGGTTCCTTCTAAATCCTCAATGGGGAACACACTTCCCCTTTCACAGCCCTCAGCAGGAAACTGCAGTGATGTTCTGTGACTGAAGGGCCATTTTGCTTCAAGTGCATTACATCAAGTCTACCAGTATTCTTAGAAAAAGATCAGAGGATTAGGTATGTTCGTGAAGTCACACTGCACTGGAGGCCAAGCTACCGTTTCCCTCGTGCAATAGTTACATTTGAGAATTTGACTGTTTTGTGGTTCACTGTAGAAGAAGCCTTCTGGTTCTTTTCCTTCCTTTCTCCTCACTTTAGTCTTTTTTTCTTTCCTTCCGTCTTTCTCTCTTTTCTCCCTATCTCCCTCCTTTCCTTCTCTCCTCCCTCCTTTCCTCTTCCTTCCATCCGTTTGACCTTCTGTAGGAGTTTGATATTTATGAATTCCAAAAAGAAATATAGATTATGTTTGTAAACTGGTTGGTTCCTCTGGCATGATAACTCTTTGACTGTATTAGATTCAGCTGAGATGTCTGATTAAATTATGTTAAGATTAGGGCTCTGATCCAACTGTGTCATTAGAGTGAGACTCAGAGTCAAGTCCCAGCCTCCTTGGGTTGATAAAACACTCTCACATGGAAGTAAATACACACAGAGAAGGAGAACAGAGAGAAGCAGATAGGCAGGCGGAGAGTGAGTGCTCCAAGGAAACTCCGTAGGGAGACCAGCCTTCAGCTGACCTTTGGAGAGATCAGAGCAGCTGAGCCCCAAAAGAAATGAGCCCCTGGGAGAGTGACAAGCCTTATGCCAACCTACAGCTGAGATCAGAAGAAGCTGGGACCACAGAGCCTTCAGAGGAGGGCTGAACCCTCGTAGACATCACCCACCATCTTGCATCATCACGTGGCAACAGACTTTGGGTGAGAAAGCAGCTCCTCTGGTACCTTGAGTTGGACTCTTTAGGCCTAGTAACTGTAAAGTTTCTACTCCAAATAAATACCCTTTATAAAAGCCAACAGAGTTCTGGTACTTTGCATCAGCACCCCTTTGGCTAATACACCTTCCTTCTCCCTTTTGAAAATCAAGGGAATACTGTGCCCTCACTCCCCAGAAAAATGTTTATGCATTTAAAAGGATTTTTGGAAGACACAGAAAACAGACAACCGGGGGAGGGGAGGGGAATTAAATAAATAAAAAAAATAAATCTTTAAAAAAAAAAAAAAAAGGATTTTTGGGTTTGAGGCCAAAACAGTCCTTTCCCTCAGGACACATAAAATCTGCCAGAGACTTGTTTGATGCTAAGGATGTTGTGCTAAACAGGAAAAGGTTCTTGCCATTCTGCTTCCTAGGTGAATTTCCTCACATGTCCTAATTTAGAGAATATTTTTTAATGATACCACGCTCCAGGAGTCGTCAAATTATTCAGTCTGAGAAACAAAGATGAGTAAGATTTGGCTGTTGCTAGGAAAGGGTACTCTAGGATTTGACTTAAATAATGTGATAGAGAAAGATTTGTAAAACATCAAGTTTGGACAGAGTAGAATCAAAATGCTTATCATTACTTATAAGATGTCATCTTTGGGCTTGGAAACAGGACAAACAAAAACTTGGCAAAGGCAAAGCACAAATGAGATGATTTTGTTTCTTACTTTGTGGGTGAACAGCCAAAGGGCTCAGCCTTAGAGAAATTGCCCTAGATTCAATTAGTTACTAACCATTGAGCAGCGGGGGGGGGAGTGGGGGGGAGGGAATAATTTTCCAACCAACCCCAAGCCTTGTCTATAGACCCAGTTCTTTCGGAAGAGAAAGGCAATTTGGGGGAAACTGGAAGGAAATGGAGAACAGGATTAAAGCTATGGGGCCCTAGCACTGCTGGGAGAACAGGAGACCGCGTGCGACGCAAGGGAAAAAAAGAACGAGTTGGCAGTTGATCAAAAAACGAGCTGGAAAATCTCAAAGAAATCTGGTTCCTCAGACACAGATATACCATCTCCTACAATAAGCTCCAAAGGGCCAAATTCTCAAATATGACTCTCGCCCTCTAGAGCAGGGGTTCGTCTTTTCTGTTCCACAGACCCCTTTGCCAGGCAGGTGAAAACCATGCACCCCTTGCTAAGTCCACACCATGCTGTGTATTATTTAGCAAGTACATCACACCCGCGCCAACACGTCCCCAGGAGAACAGGGTTTTGTTGAATTTCCGTTCTAGCTCGCGGTGAGGAACGCGCCCTAGAGCGAAGTGCCTCTGGGCACACACCCCGGCTTCTGCTACCTTCCGGGCCTCCAGGCAACCGTGAGGCAACGCACTTGCAGCCCAGCGGCGCTCGAGCCACAGACCATCCCCTGGAGTCACCGCAGCGGCCTCCCGAGGGCTGCGAACCCGGACCGCCAGCCCCCGCCAAGTACGCAGCCAGAGGCCCCGCCCCTTCGCCCGGAAACGCGGCGGGACCGGAAGTGACGCCATCAGCGCGCGTCGGACCCGGACCCCGCCCCCGCCCCGGCCAGCCGTCGAGTCCGCGCGCACCGCTTCCTCCCGGGTTTCTGAGCCGCCGGCTCCTCGGCGCGATGGGCAAGAAGGGCAAGAAGGAGAAGAAGGGCCGCGGCGCGGAGAAGACGGCCGCCAAGGTGGAGAAGAAGGTGTGCAAGCGCTCGCGGAAGGAGGAGGTGAGTGGGGCGTCCAGACGGCCCCGGCCAGGTGGCGGTGGCGGTGGCCGGGCCGCTGCTCCCCGCCCGGACTCGGTTTCCTCGTCTGCGCGATGGAGGTAGCGATTACCTCACGGGCGGCTTCACGCAGGGGAAGGAACCCTTCGTGTCGCCCTAGCGCGGCGCCGGTGCGGGGGTGCGGGGGGGATGCCGTCCTGCCGGGTATCTCACGGGTTCCCTGCCCGTCTCCTCCCGGGTGAAGGCTTCGGTCTCCAAACTCTCACTCTGCCCCATGCCACCAAGTGCAAAGAAGCTGCCCCTTCTGAAGCGTTTGCTTTTCCTCCTGTGCTGGTCCAGGCGTTTCTGTGCTCTTTTTTTTTTTTTTTTTTTTTTGTTCTCCTCTCTTCTATTCCCACTACATTGAGGCAGGGTGATGGGAAGAGGCTGGGATTTAATGGAAGAGGATCTGGAGTTAAGGTCTGGGCCCACCACTCGCAGGATGTGTGATCTGAAAGTAACTGCCTTACTGCTTTCATTTTCAAAAAGAGGGTAAACAATTTCCCCGGCCGGAGCGGGGAACATCAAGTGGGAATAAGTGAGTGAAAACGCGGCTGTAACTGTAGGACATTCCATAAAACCTAATGGTAACCAGCACTGTTTTCTTTCCTCTTCTTTGAGCTGGGTCTGCAAGTGGGTCAGTGTTGAGGTGATGAGGGTTGAGCGTTTCGCTTTCTGTTGACTTCCGCTCATGGTGCCCTAACCCGGGACACCTACACTGGCCGGCGTTTACTGCCTGCTTGCCCCGGACTGGCCACAGTGCTCCCACCAGTGAGTTAGTCAGCTTCGGCATCCCCCTTTGACAGTTCGGAAGTCGGAATGTGGAGGCGGACAGGTTACATGGCTCAGGGTCACAAAGCCATGAACTGGTGCAGTACATCCTAAATCCAGAGCTCATGACCACTTTTCTTCCTGGGTTGTTCCCTTCTGCATTTCCTTGTCTGTAAAAATAATGGGATTAGACTTTTCCCTTTCTCTTTGGCTCTAATGTTCTTGCCCAGTCAGGCAGTGTAGTCATTCCTAGAGTTACTACTTAGCCTGTAATTAGTAGAACAAAGATTTGAACCTGTAACGTCTGCTTCTTTAATCTTTCCACAGTACACCACACTGGCGTTGAGTTGTAGGAAATGTGAGTATTGACTGTCACTCCCGTCATTAAGCAGAAGAGTTTGATACCCTAGGCTCGCCCAGCTGAGGGGAACTGACTCCACTGCCAGGGTGCGGGAGATCGGCGGAACAGGCTCACACTCTCCTTTGCTTTCAGCAAACACTGGTCCTTGTAGTCTTCTGCTTCTCAGCATTTTTTGGTCACTGACTTGTCTCTTGGCTGTGTGCACACATGGCTACTTGGTTCTTCTCCGGGGGCAACTCCTTCCATTTGCATCTCCTTAGTCTGCATTCTCCTTCACTGCACTCACTTCCTCCCATGAGAGCACATCCTGCATGGGGCTGATGCTCAGATATTTATCTCTAACCCTGGCCTGGACAATGAACTCCAAATTTCTCTCTGTCCTCTGATTCTGTGTAAATAATGGCCCCACACTTAGGGGCTTAAAACCACACCCGTCTGTCAGCTCACAGAAGGTCAGAAGCCTTGCTCGGCGTGAGTGGGTTCTCTGCTCGGTCTCACAGGGCTGAAGTGAGTGAGGTGTCAGCTAGGCCTTGGGCCTCACTTGAGGCCAGGGGGCCTCTTTCCAGCTCCCTCAGGTTGTTGGCAGAATTTACTTCCTCATGGTTGTAGGATGGAGGTCCCTGGTTCCCTGCTGCCTGTCAGCTCGCAGACGCCCTGCATTCCTCACCACGTGGCCCCTTCCATCTTCAAAGCCAGCAGTGGAGAATCTCCCTCGTGTTAATCCCTCCCACTGTTCAGAACTCTTTTTTTGGGGAAGATTCCATTCCCCAGTAGGTCAGGTCCACCAACAATAATCTCCCTTTCTTAAAGGGAGCTAGGCCTTGTAACGTAAGCCTCATGGGAATAAAGTCTCAGCGTATACAGGTTGTGTACACAGGGGCAGAGGGTATCTGGGGGACAGCTTGGAATTCTGCCTGTCATGAATTCCATAGATCATGTTACCCAGTTGGCACCTTTCTTCTCTCGGCTGTCTGGCAAACATAGTCCTCCTTTGTACTGTGCATGTTGACATCTGAGTTCTTCTCCCTGACCTGAAAGGCCTGGCATGATGGACCCCTGCCTGCCACCCCTCCAGCCTCACTCCCCCCAGCCTGCTCCACTCTAGCTGCATCAACCCGGTTCTGATGTCTCATCTACGCCCAGTTCTTCCCACTTGTGGTCTTCACCTCTACCCAGCCACCCTCTTTTCATGCCTGGCTCCTTTTTGATCTTCCAGCTCCTTGTTACTCCAGAGAGGCCTTCACTGATGAGGGTGCCTGGGCCCCAGCCCCTCCCAGACACCCCAGCCAGTGGCGGTGCTTAGCCAGTTTTGTGGCAGAGTGGTGCTCCCCTAGCTCACAGATGTTGGCATAGCCTGGTGTTTGTTTAGCAGGCAAGGCCTTGGGGAGAGGTGCCTGATTAATTGGTGAGAAGTGGAAGAAACAGGATTTGAATCCAGAGCCTCTGCTCTTAAAGACCGAGTGCTCCCTTCCTGGGACGGCCTTGGTTTCACCATATGTGTTTAGGAAATCCAGCAAGAGGCACAGTGGAAGTCCTGCTCAGAGGGCCCCGTGTGAGTGAGGTGGGCTGGGCGATGGTGATGGGCTTGTTCTGGCAGATGTCACTGCCCACTGCCCGCCAGGGCTAGTAAGGCCGCTCACCCTTTCAATCCTGGAGTCCTCCTTCCAGTCCTTTCCTGCCTCTCCACCTTATGCTCTTCTTCCCTCTGCCTTGAGTGGAAAGTCGCTGGACCAGGAGCCAAGCCCCTTGACCTCACTGTGACTCCCGGGGTCATTTTTCCATCCTTAGGTCTTTCTGTAAAGTTCTGTCCATTCAGAAAATAGGCTTGCTTATCTGACACATGTCTTCTGAATCAGATGCAGTGGTCAATGGGCAACTGTTATTTACCAGTTTCCTTGGTAAAATTATTTACCATGTAGGGGTGCCAGGATATCAGGCACTTTGGTGGACTTCTGGTAAAAATGTAAATTGGTAGAACCCATTTTGAAATCTAGTTTGTCAATATCTAGAAAAGTGGATGCCATAGCCTAGCTGTTAGACACCTGTGGATGTCCCTGGGAAGAACATCTCATCTACACAGACAGATAAAAAATGGCCAATGTAGTATAGTTTATAAAGATAAAAAATTGAATTTGAACCAGATGTTCATCAGCAGAACAGCTAAGTAAGCTGTGGTCACATCATAAGTGTGCAAAAGTGTAAGTGAACAAAACTAGAGCTGTTGTGCATCAAACTGTTCATGAACGATGTTGAGCCGAGCAGCAGGTTGTAGCAGCATGTGCAGTCTGATGTCATTTTCATGAAATCTAGCAATGTGATCCGAGGGAGAATTGCTTAGCAGTACCTACAGATGCTGTAAAAGGACACGTAACTGCTCCAGAAGAGTAAGCACCAAATCCTGAATGGTGTTTGTGTCAGGTGGGGAGGGGAGACTGGGGTACATGTAGAGCATCTGCTGTGTCAGCGCGGCTCCGTTTCTATCTGGGGCTTGGGGGCACGCGACTGCTTTGAATTAGTTTAGGGCCTTTTTGTCTGTGTTAAATATCTCATGATTTGAATATAACAAGGCCACGTGTGGTGAGCAGTGTCAGGTGCTGTGAGAGCATGTGTCTCGCCAGCTTCCTGAAGCTGTCCTTAGCCCCAAACTGGAGGCCCTCGGGTTGGGAGCCCCGGCCCAGGGGTGTATTGTTCAGTGAAGGGGTGCGGCTCGGAGAGTCAGTGGGGCGTGGGCAGTGAGGCTGGAGAGGAGCCCGAAGGACATCTCCCCTGCCTCCAGGCCCCAGGGATTGCAGGATGGGGGAAAGAGTGGCCCCTGCCTGAGGGCTCTAGGGAGAGCAGGCTCCTGTGTGTGCGTGAAGGGGAGGCAGATCCCAGGCCTCGCCTTGCCTGTGGTGACGGGTGGGGGTTAGGGGGAGAGATTAAGGCTAGAGGGGACATTCCTGATGACAGGTCTTGCATCACTTGGCCACTGGTCAGCCCGGACAGGCAGGAGCCCTGGGTTTCAGCACTGCCCTGCTGGGCCTGTGGCCGGCATCGTGCCTGCTGAGTGGGCTGCACCATTGTGGGCAGGGGCCCATCCCTTGCAGGCTGGCTGGGGCAGGTGCTTGTTTTGGGGGAGGGTGGAATCAGGAAATAAATAAATGAGCAAGAAGAACGTTAGCCCCTGCTGTGGAGACATCACAGGGCAGCATAGGGACCTGCGGCTGGCTTCTGCGAGTCCAAGGAGCGGCAGGATCCTGGTGGGCTTGTCTGAGGGGAGGGCCCCTGGGGGTGGAGGGGGTACAAGAGAGTGCCTGGGTGTGGGGGCTCACACTCCCCAACAGCTGCCTTTAAAGCTGGCTGTCCTTGACCTTGAGGGCATTGGGTTCTATGTATTTAAACAAGCGGAACATGTTAGGGTTCACATGTGTGATTGCACTAGTCAGATGAGGGTGCACAGTGGGAGAACCGACCCAGTTCTTGCTGCTAGTAGGATTATGGGTAAGAAGTCTCATCCGCGGCCACTTGTCTGCCCTTAGGAGGACCTCGAGGCTCTGATCGCCCACTTCCAGACCCTCGATGCCAGAAAGACGCAGACTGTGGAGACGCCGTGCTCCCCACCTTCCCCCAGGTAAGGAAGGGGCACCTTTTCCTGACGGTACCCGATTGTGCTGTAAGTAGGAGCGCGGTTTTACAAGTGACCAGGCCTCTGGGACAGCTCACTTTTAGAGGCTTGCCGAATCAGCTCCCATAACCTTCATCTCACTTTCTTCTGAAAAACTGGAGTAAGACCGTGCAGCTTTATTGTCATGCAGAAACATAGAAACTAAGTCAGGAAATCATGCAGAGGTCTGTCAGAGCTCCCCCTTAGCCCTTTGGACAAAAGTGACACCAAATGAGCTTTTCTTTGGTTCTGAAGTTATCTTGAAGTATATATATAACATGTGGAAAGCTGAAAATACCAATAGCTTTTTGCTACGTTCACAATGCTTTTACATCTTTATATGAAACATGTTTATTGAAATAGTGTATAAGTCATTTTAAATGCATTTGTAAATTACGTGATAAAAGTTGAGTATTCTGCAGGGTTTCACACATGTATGGAATGAGCTGGGATGGGTAGGCTTTCATCTTAATCTTGCTTCTTTTTTTTTTTTTAAGATTTATTTCTTTTATTTATTCCCCCCTCCCCAGTTGTCTGCTCTCTGTGTCCATTCGCTGTGTGTTCTTCTGTCACCGCTTCTGTCCTTGTCAGTGGCACCGGGAATCTGTGTTTCTTTTTGTTGTGTCATCTTGCTGCGTCAGCTCTCTGTGTGTACGGCGCCACTCCTGGGCAGGCTGCGCTTTCTTTGGCGCTGGGCGGCTCTCTTATGGGGCGCACTTTTTGCGCGTGGGGCTCCCCTATGTGGGGGACACCCCTGCGTGGCACAGCACTCCTTGCGCGCATGAGCGCTGCACGTGGGCCAGCTCCACACGGGTCAAGGAGGCCCGGGGTTTGAACTGCGGACCTCCCGTGTGTTAGGCGGACCGCCCTATCCATTGGGCCAAGTCCTCTTCCCTTAATCTTGCTTCTTACTCCTTTGTGCCGATGCTTGTCCTCTAAGCTTCTGATTCTGGCTGTTTTTATAATTTGACTTCAGGCTCTTTTAGTCCTTACATTTGCTGCTGACAGAGTAGAGACAAGATGTGGAATGTGTGAGTTAGGAAATTAAAGGTCCAATGACTTTCATAAAAAGACACTACATAATTCAGAGAAGGGGGAACGTGTTCACCTCACAGGGTCCTGGGACTGTTGTTTCGTTGAAAAGTGGTTGGCTTCGTTCCGCTCAGGAGAGTGAGCCTGGAGGAGCCCCCTCTCGTGCTCACTGCTGGGAGTTGAGTGGAAGCCCAGGGTGCCGCCTGCAGGGAGTAGTGGCTGCTGCACTGCCCTTGCCTCGGGTGCGACTCTTGGCCCTCGGGCCAGGCCTTGGCTTCTGAGCCTAAAGAGCAGGCCCTTGTGTCGCTGGGGACAGATGCGCCTCCAGGGTGTCTCCTGAAGTCAGGAGTACTTCCCATTCTTCATTTAATAGATCCAGTTAGGAATCTGATTTTATTTTTCTCTTAGGTTTGTCATGTAGTTATTGTGGCAAAGCATAAATTGAACACATAGATGTTTAAAAAGTATGTTTTTCTTTGAACTGTTGAAACAAATAAATCCTTGAGATCTTTAAGGTTGACTGTATATACCAGCACTCCTAGGGAAGCCACTTTGGGTGATTTTTGACTTAAAAAAAACCTAGAAATTTATTGTCTCACAATTCTGGAAGATAGCAGCCTTCAGGGGCATCCTTTTTATCTCTCCTAGCTTCTGGGTGGCCACCATTCTGCTAGGGAAGCCACTGTGGATGTGGATTTCTTTTTTTGGTAATGTTTTAGAAATTTCCCTCGAGTATTTTCGCCTGAGAAGTCAGGCTGGGCGTGCTTCCTGATGGCAGGGAGCAGCTGTTGAAAGTGAGGTTCGGGTAGGATGTGATTAAGACCTCTTACTTGGTAACCATAGAAACTTCCTGTCTAGTATCTCTTGATCATATTATGAAAAAATATAAAAAATTCCCCACCCATGGAAGTTGGCTTGGATGCAGTTTCGCTGGAAGTAAGGCTAGGCGCTGTAGCACCGTGCTTCATGATGCCTGTACCTTTAAAGTGAGGTGAGTGGCCCTCAGGAAAATTTTAATACTTTGTATATAACATCAGTTGTTGTTTCCCCAATTGTGTTTGGTACTTTTCCACAAAAAGTTAATTGGTATTAGGTGAAAAAAAGATTCAGGGACCAAAGAATTTTGGGGAATACTGGTTTCTCTAAGATTTCTCAGCTATAAAATGTTCCCCAAAAGGGAACTAGAGTTTTCAGATTTCTCAAACTTCTTTGGCCCTGAAACTTTTTTTCCTTTGAGCATGGTCTTTCGGGATTCGTGTTGAATGGCACACACCTTTGAGGATCCCCACTCCAGGTGGCTTTTAAAGAAGGCTCTTTCGTTACTCACAGGCACTCTGTCTCCCCTTACTTTCTACTGAAATGTCAGAAAGTATTTGTAATTTCCTCATAGCTGTTCTCTGGTCCTCATGTATGAAATAAATGGAAGAATTATTTTCATTTTCTTTAACAGAGTAGACCCTTAAAATAGGGCAGTTCTGTGAAGTTTGCCTTATAAGCTGGAGCATATAGGCCAGGCCTTCTTACTGTCGGTGATTTTAGGCCATGTTGTTTTAAAGTAGCTCGTCCCAGGGCTCACGGGGAGGGTGAACCTGGACCTGGTGACAGCGGCCAAAAGGTCCCTGCCGGGGCAGCCCTGGCGCCAGAGCACTCTGGCGGGAAGGAGAAGGGCATGTGGCTTCCGCATCAGAAAGGACGCACAGGCTCGCCTGGGTGCTGACGGCCGCCTTGGTCTCTTGCAGGTTGAATGCGTCGCTCTCCGCTCATCCTGAGAGAGATGAATTAATCCTTTTCGGAGGTGAATATTTCAATGGCCAAAAAGTAAAGTATACCTTTTTTTCTTTTCTCCCCCACATTTTCACGGGTCTCGTTAGAAGTAGAATTTATTAAGGCAGTGCTGTCAGGCGGGCGTGGGCCGTCACCTCCCTCCATCGGGCCGCGCCGCCCGAGCCACAGGCAGCGTGGTCCAGGCCCCCGGGGGCCCTGTTGCCGGCCGGGGGGCAGGAGCTAGTGCCCTCCTGTGGGCCTGACCCCCAGCCTGTGCCTTGGGGTTCCCTGCGCCCCTGCGACTCCTGCTTGAAGTTGACCAGCATGCTGCTTGCAGAGCTGGCTCTGGGTGCTGTCCATCCTGCCGCAGGGTGGGTTTTCAGATTTCCGACCCACAAAATTGTTTTGAGTATGGAAAGTGCTAGTAAATGGTAGAGTTAATTTTTATTTTGAAAATACCTGTGTTTCAGAGTTTTATGTGAAACAGTTATCAGAGTGGGTGCCCCTCCCCTGTTCCCCTGGCCTGGGAGGAGGCGTGAGATTGACTCAACCCCTCCACCTGTTGGCTCGGAGGTTTCTCCTGTGCAGCTGGGCTGGAATTAGGAGCTCGCAGAGCCTTGGGAGCCCCGGGGTCCTCAGGAGCTTGCCTGCGGGGGCGTCTTCCTCCTGTCTCACCAGCCCGGATGCCCGGGGTGTCGGCCCCACAGCCTCCCCGTGCTGGTGAGGCTGCCACCGCTCCTTACCACTCACTGTCCTTTGCTCGGAAGCGTTTCTTTTCAGCACTGAAGTGTCCCTCTCCTTTCTGCAGACATTCATGTACAACGAGCTCTATAGCTACAATATCCGGAAGGATGCTTGGACCAAAGTGGAAATCCCCAACCCACCTCCAAGGCGCTGTGCGCATCAGGTAAGGTGTTAGCTTGGCACTCACCTCTCGGCCGCCTTCCGCCTTGGGGTCATGCATGCGCAAATTCTGGTCTGAACTCCCAGAGCTTGTAAGCGCGAGGCTGCGTGGTCCAGAGCCCGGGCCTCACGGGTTGTCCTGGCTGCTGCCTGCAGACCCGGCCTCGCTGCTGAGTGGCCTTGCCTGTCAACATGTCATCCCTGAAACAGGTGACCGACACCTGCTTCTCCAGCTACATGCAGTTCATAGGAAAGGACACAAGCAGTAAGTTCTAGGGTGGTGCCCGGCACCTGGTGGCCCCTCGGCGAGTGGAAAGAGGGTTACGAACACCCACGGCCTGGCGGCTAGATGAATGGACTTGAGGAAGTGAGATGTTAAGAGGTAAATGTGAATGGTCCAAGGAAATAACTGTTTTACAGTGATACGCGTTATAATCAGGGAATAACGGAGAAGCAGCATCGAGTTAGCCTGGCGTTAGCACTACTTGCTCAGAGGGTGTCTTGTCAGCCATTACCTTCCTGTCGGGGAAGGGGTCCTGTCTCTAGATGTTCTGGGGCGTGCTACTTCCTGTTGTTATATCATTATGGCCCCTGTCCTGCAAACAGCGCCACAGCCCAGAAACCACGGTGAGTACGCAGTGGCCTCTCGGTGTGGGGCGCTCCACGGCCCCTTGCTCCTCCTCTGCTGTCTCTGCCCCAACGTAGCCGACACGTCTGCCCCGAAGGACTCCCATGGGAAGGCTGGCGGTGCTTGGACCTGCTCGGCTCCCAAGATCAAGGGGAGCATGGCCTCTCTGCCTTAAAGGTCAGACCTCCATAAGCTTGGATTTTTTTTTTATTTAAAATTTTTTTTCTTTAAGTCAGTGTTACAAGCAGCTCAGTTAACATGGGATAATCACTACAATAACAATAAGTCTGCTTTAGTTAGTCTTTACCCTCCCCCCTTACTCTCGTTCACTCCTCAGTCTTGCGGGGTCCGGGGCGAGGTCCGCTCTGGCGGCTGCAGGCTGAGCAGGGACGGAGACGTTACGGGGCAGAGGAATGGCACTGTTCTGCCTGCAGCTGAAGACGCTCCTTGTTTTGGAGATGGGCTAGCCCAGGGCCTGAGCTCGGATTTTAATAAACAGGTGGACCTTGATGCCCCAGAGACTGCACAGGTCTCGAGAAAGAACAGCCCGTTCCGGGCGCAGCTCAGGCGCGTCCTGTCCTGGTGGTAGCCCCCAAGGCGCTAGCGCCCCAGGAGGCCCAACGTCTGCCCATGCCTGGACTTGGCAGCCACACGTCTCCTCTGTGGTCACCTCAGGCTTTGGAGATCCTTTTGTGTCTATTTTCTTATCGATTTTGATCACAGTTATTACTGCATTTGTGGAGAATTAACATCGTAAAAGTCTTGGGGATCTTTAATTCACTTATTTTGGCAGGATGTTCCACAGGCTGTAGTTCATGGGGTGCCTCATCGAGACCCTGTTGCATGGGCTGCCTCGTGTCGGGAGGCTGGGGGTGCTCTGCTGTTTGTATGTGAACTTGACAAGCCAGAGACAAGGGAAGCAGAAAGGTGGCTTTAAAGTCCTTTATCTCTAGGTCAGTCAAGTACAAATCCTGATTAAACTCCTTGGGCAAAGAAGTTTCCTCATTATGGACTGGTTTAATGTGGCAGACTGTGAGTGAGAGAGCAGGGCAGCGCTATTGGGGAAACGGGGAGAGGGACAGGTCAGCTGATACAGGGGAGACGGGGTGAGGGCAGGTTGGCTGGTGTGCGGAGACTAGAGGTGAGAGGGCAGGTTGGCCAATAAGGGGGAGACGGTGAGGGCAGGTCAGCAGATACGGGGGAGACGGGGTGAGGACAGGTCGGCTGATGTTGGGGAGAATGTTGAGAATTGGAAGAGGGGTTGGAAAGAGGAAGTGTGGGTGTTGAGTTCATCAGTCTCTTTATTCCCCATTTCACCACAATAGCACTAAGTAAAACTCAGTGTAAAAAAAAAATGCGTTTTGTCTGAAGAATGAATAAAACAGGAAAGTTCCAGAAGGTCAAAAGTGCCAACTGTGTTCTTATTGACCTGACCACATTAATGAACAGTAAGTCATACGGGAAGAGTGAATATATACAAACTGTTGATTCATGGATTGAGCAGTTTCACCGACAGTGTCCATTTGAGCTGCAGAAAGTGACAGTGAGCGTCATTGTCCTCCATCTGATGGGCATTGTCTGAGTCCTTGCGAACTCCCTCATGGAGAAGTGTTTCTGGAAACCTGCCACATGCCAGGCACCGTTCCAGGTGCTGGGAGAGTAACAGAAGACGCGTTCCCAGTGGACTGCGTGTCCGTGCTTCCTTGTCCCCGAGGTGCCTGCTCTGCCAGGCCCCTGCTTCCACCAGCTGAGGTATTCAGCAGGTGTCAGAATCCATTCGCAGATTCTTTTGCACTCCTTTTTTGGTATTTGGAGGTGAGATGGGGAAATGGCAGTGAACGCAAGGTTTTCAAGGTATAATTTTTTTCCCCAATTAAAATAACTACAAAAAATGAACCCAAACACTGGGCAGCACCCAGCATCGTGGGACAAGTGGGGAGTGGATGCGGCTGAGGCCACTGACTGTGCAAGTGCTGTCCCTTGTTCACTTGGTCACGCAGCAGAGCTTCACCTTCACAAGGCAGCCGAAACTGGCTTCAGAACCACTGTGCATGTGTCTCTATATTTTGAGATGCTTTTCTGTTGCTCTGTTTCCAAGATACATAAAGGAAGCACGTGTAAGTTAATTGGTTGCACAGAGGGGTGTCAGTGAAGAAGGAAAGCAGATGGTGGCTTGGGGAGAGGCCAGCCTCCTCCTGAGTCCAGCCCAGACACCTCCGTCTCCTCATCTCTCAGAGTCTGGGGCCACGTTGCCTCTGAAGATGGGTGAGATGGTCCCACCTGGTCCCCCTTGGAGGGTATAGTCTTAGGAAGTTTTCTTAAGCGATCTATACTTCTGCTATCTCCTCTAGGAAGAATCTTTACCATCAGGATAATATAGTGTAGCAGTTTGATATTATTGATGAATTCCAAAAAGAAATACTGGATTATGTTCGTAATCTGGTCTGTACCTGGGCGTGATTGAGTTATGATTAGGGCACTGAGTCTCCCCCCTTGGTGGGTGGGGGCTCAGATAAAAGGCATGGCAGAGGACAGAGTCAGAGTGTTCCCACTTTGAATTCTTTTGGGTATATACTGAGGAGTGGAATTATTGGGTCATATTGTAATTCTTACGTTTAACTTTCTAAGGAACTGCCACACTGCTTTCTACAGTGGCTGCACCATTTTACATGGCCACCAGCAGTGTACGCGAGTTCCTATTTCTCCACATCCTCCTCGACACTTGTTATTTTCAGCTTTTATAATAGCCAACCTAATGGGTGTGAAGTGGTATCTCAATGTAATTTTAATTTGCATTTCTCTAATGGCTAATGGTATTGAGTATGTTTCTGTATAGTTATTGGCCATTTGAATATCTTCTTTGAAGAAATGTCTGTTCAAATCCTTGGTCTATTTTTTGTTTGTTTTCTTGGTTTTGTTTTTGTTTTTGGGAACTACTGGGAATTGAATCTGGGACCTCATGTATGGGAAGCAGGTGCTTAGCCACTGAGCTGCACCTGCTCCCCAGGAAGTTGACTTCTCAAGAACACCATGACAGAGGCCGGTTTAACCCGTAGACCTCTGAGTTATGCGTCCAGCATGCTTACGCTGGATCACTTTGCTGGCTTTTTAAAAATTGAGTTCTTTGTCTTTTGTTGTTGAGTTGTTAAGAGTTTTTTTAAAAAAATATTCAGGATATTAAAACTTTATTGGATATATGGTTTCCAAATATTTTCTGCCATTCTGTAAGTTGTCTTTCACTTTCTTGGTAGTGTCCTTTTCACAGAAGTTTCAGATTTGGTAAAGTCCCTTTTATCTAGTTTTCCTTTTATTGTTCGTGCTTTGGTGTAAAATCTAAAAATCCTTTGCCTACTACAAGATCCTGAAGATAGCTCACTATGTTTTCTTGTAAGGGTTTAGTAAAATTAGCTCTTTCTTTTGGGCTTTTGGCCCATTTTGAATTAATTTTGTGTATGGTGAGAGGAAGGGGTCCACATTCATTCTTTTATTTATTTTTTCATTCATTCATTCACCCCCACTCTTGTTCATGCTTGCTGTCTGCTCTCTGTGTCCATTAGCTGTGTGCTCTCTGTGTCTGCTTGTCTTCTCTTTAGGAGGCACTGGGAACCAAGCCTGGGACCTCCCATGTGGGAGAGAGGTGCTTAATTGCTTGAGACATCTCAGCTCCCTGCTTTGTTGTGTCTCTCATTGTCTTTCCTCTTTGTATCTTCTTATTGCTTCATCTTGTTGTGTCAGTTCGCCACACCTGCCTGTTGTACCAGCTCACTGTCTTGGTCGTCTTCTTCAGGAGGCACTGGGACCCGAATCTGGGACCTCCCATGTGGTAGGTGGCAGCGCAGTCTCTTGAGCCACATCCACTTCCCCATTTCCATTCTTTTGCATGGGAATTTCCAGTTGTCCCAGCAGCATTTGTTGAAAAGGCTTTTCTCTCCCCATTGCTGGCCAGAGGTGTGTAGATTTAATTCTGGACTCACAATTCTCTTCCGTTGGTGTACATGTCTTTCCTTATGTCAGTACCACACTGTTTTAGTTAATGTAGCTTGTAATAAGGTTTGAAATCGGAAAGTGTGCATCCTACAACTCTGTCTTACTCAGGATTGTTTTGACTCTTTGGGAGCCCTTGCAATTCCATATGAATTTGAGGATTGGCTTTTCCATTTGTGCAAAAAAGGCTGCTGAAATTTTGATAGGGATTGCATTGAATTTGTAGTTCACTTTAGATAGTATTGACATTTTAACAAGATTAAGTCTTCCAATCCATGGGTGTGGGATGCCTTTCCATTTATTTGGGTGGTCTTTAATTTCTTTCACAATGTTTTATAGTTTTCAGTGTACAAGTCTCTCATCTCTTCAGTTAAAATTTTCCTAGGTATTTTATGCCTCTAAGTGGAATTGTTTCCTTGATTTTTCAGATTATTCATTACTGATTAAAGAAATCCAGCTGACTTGTACATGTTTGCTTTGTATCCTGCAACTGCGCTGAATTCATTTATTAGTTCTAGTAGCTTTCTTGTGGATTCTTTGGGATTTCCTTTATGTGGGATCATGTTATTTGTGACTGGGAACTTCTTCTTCTCCAATTTGGGTGTCTTTTATTCCTTTTTCTTGCCTAACTGCTATGGCTAGAACCTCCAGGACAATGTAGAATAACAGTGGTGACAGTAGGCATCCTTGTTTTGTTCTTGATCTTGGATGGAAAGATTTCAGTCTTTCTTCATTGAGTATGATGTTACTGCTGGGTTTTTCGTATGTGCCTTTTATCAGGTTTAGTAAGTTTCCTTCCATTCATGGTTTTCTAAATGTTTTTATCAAGAACAGATACAAGATTTTATCAAATGCCTTTTCCATATCAGTTCAGATGGCTACACTTTTTTCTTTCGTTCTGCTAATGTGGTGTTATTACTTGATTAATTTTCTTTTTCCTTTTTTTAGATTGATTGATTGATTGATTATTTCTCTCCCTTTCCCACCCCTCACTCCCAGTTGTCTCCTCTGTGTCTATTCACTGTGTGTTCTTCTTTATCCACTTGCATTCTTGTCAGCGGCACCCAGAATTCGTGTCTCTTTTTGTGTCATCTTGCTGCGTCATCTCACTGTGTGTGCGGTGCCATTTCTGGGCAGGCTGCACTTTTTTTTTTTTTCTGCGCTGGGTGGCTCTCCTTACGGGGCACACTCCTTATGCGTAGGCTCCCCGATGTGGGGGACACCCCTGCGTGGCACAGCACTCCTTGCACGCATCAGCACTGTGCATGGGCCAGCTCATCACAGGAGTCAGGAGGCCTTGGGTTTGAACCTTGGACCTCCCATGTGGTAGGTGGATGCCCTATCCGTTGGGCCAAATCCGCTTCCCTGACTAATTTTCTGATGTTAAATTATCCTTGTCTTGCTGAAATAAATCCCACTTCGTCACAGTGTATAATCCTTTAAAATATACTGTTGGGGGAAGTGGTTATGGCTCAAGTGATTAGGCTCCAGTCTATCATATGGGAGTTCCAGGGTTGATTACTGGGGCCTCCTGGTGAAGGCAAGCTGGCCCATGTGGTGAGCTCACCTGAGCGGCGAGCTGGCCCATGCAGAATGCTAGCCTGTGCAGGAGTGCTGACCCGCACAGGAGTGCTGGCCCATACAGAGTGCCGGCCTGCATGGAAAGCTGGCGCAGCAAGATGATGCAACAAAAAGAGACACAGTGGAGAGACAATAAGAGACGCAGCAGATCAGGGAACTGAGGTGATGCAAGAGATTGAGTGCCTCTCTCCCACTCAGGAAGGTGCCAGGATCGGTTCCTGGTGCTGCCTAAAGAGAAAACAAGTAGACACAGAAGAACACACAGCAAATGGACACAGAAAGCAGACAGCGAGTACAAAAACAGCAGGGTGGGTGGGGGCTAAGGTACATAAATAAGTCTTTTTTTTTTTCATGGAATCTTATGATAAGGTCTTTTTCTTTTGTCTTTATTCATTTTTTTAATATTACATTCAAAAAATATGAGGTCCCCATATACCCCCCATCCACCTCACCCCACTATTCCCCCCATAGCAACATTCTCCTCCATCATCATGAGACATTCATTGCATTTCGTGACTACATCTCTGAGCATCACTGCACCTCATGGTCAGTGGTCCACATCATAGCCCACGCTTTCCCACGTTCCATCCAGTAGGCCATGGGAGGACATACGATGTCCAGTAATTGTCCCTGCAGCACCACCCAGGACAACTCCAAGTCCCGAAAACGCCTCCACATCTCATCTCTTCCTCCCATTCCCCACACCCAGCAGCCACCATGGCCACTTTCTCCACACCAGTGCCACATTTTCTTCGATTACTAATCACAGTAGTTCATGAATAAAATATCAGTAAGTCCACTCTTATCCATATTCTATTCCTCCATCCTGTGGACCTTGGATTGGTTGTGTCCACTCCACATCTATGTCAAGAGGGGGCTTAGATTCCACATGGATGCTGGATGCAATCCTCCTGCTTTCAGTTGTAGGCACTCTTGGCTCCCTGGTGTGGTGGTTGACCTTTTTCAACTCCATGTTCGCTGAGTGGGGTAAGTCCAATAAACCAGAGTGTAGGAGCTGAAGTCTGTTGAGGCTCAGGGCCTAGCTCTCCTATGGTCAGTCCAGAGATTCGGATCCCTTGGGTATATATTAAACCCCAGCACCAACTACAATTCTGGTAAACTGACAGGAAAGACTTGTAAAAAGAGATCACATCTGAATCCAGCTTCATCACACAGAAACACCAGCTCCAAAGAAGGGCCAACTTACATGGCACTGAACTCCATCTGCCATGACCATAAAACCTGTGAGTCTCTGTAGCCCTCAGAAGAACCGATACCTGGGGTTTTATCTACTTTATCTGTCTCTGTAACTCTGCTCAGGTGTGCCTAAGGGCAACCCCTCTGATAACCTCCAGGCTCTTTTTTAGAGACTCACAGCCATATAAACTCATTTGTCCTTTCCATTTCCCCCTTGATTTAGGTCAAAAAGCATTTTTAACTCCTGTTATTATATGTAGACCAGAGATATTTTGCTGGTCCGAGTTGAACCTTTTATTCAAGGTCATTTTCTAGTTACATCATCAGCTGGTACTTGGTAGTAAGCCCTTGGCACCAGGGAGGCTTATCCCTGGGAGTCATGTCTCACGCTGAGTGGAAGGCAACGAATTTATATGCTGAGTTTGGCTTCGAGACTGGCCACATTTGAGCAACACAGAGGCTCTCAGGAGGTAACTCTTAGGCATACTGCTGCTCCAGGCCTTGTTCTTATTTCAGGTGCACAGGCTCACAAGCATAGTCATTAGTATCAGGGGCTCATTGTTGGACCCTCATTCTTTTTTGGTCTTTGCCGTTGCACTTGGGGGATTGTTGCTGTTTCTTTAGGGACTGTGATAGAGCTCCCCTGGCTAGAATCTCAGCACTCCCTCAGTTGTTGTTTTTAATTGTTTCCACTATGAAAATATCCAAACATTTTTATGTACCCTGGATATATGCCCTGGAGAACTCCCTGCCAACCATGTGTCCCCTCTCAATAACATCCCACACTAGTGTTCCTCCGCTGTCCTTGTTGAACCTCTCTGTGATCCAGAACTTCATGAAAAGTGAAGCCCAATATATTGCCAGGTTCCCTTAATAGTAAAATGGAATATAGCGATGAGTTTAAAGGTTAGATATAGAATACATAGTAATTTGGAAAAATCCTATCTCCTATCTTTTTCTTTTTTCTAATAAGCTTATCTTCACAAGAGTTTTAGATCACAGTAATTCATATATACAATATACAGTACTCCTACATATCCAACATAAAACTTTTTCCCTTCCACAACAATAATCTTTTAACATATTCATACCATATTTACTGAAACTGATGTACAGATATTGAGACATTGGCTTTCAAACAAGGTAACATTTGTGTTTACATTGTGGTTTATATTTTAGACTATACAATTTTCTAAATTTTTAGTTACCTTATGTTTTACATTATGATTTACATTTTAGCCTATCAGCCCCTATATATTTTTGGTGTAATTTTACATGTCTAGTATCCATCCTTGTGTACTCTCGTGAAACACTTCTATTGCCCACACAGTTACGTTAGTTCCATCTATTCAATACCTATTTCCCCCTCCCTTTAGGGCCCACAGTGACAGTCAGTCTTCATTTCTTGAAGAGCCATGTTCAGAAATACTTGCAACAGTGTTGAGGGCTTGACATGCTCAACTGCCCTAATGCCCTGGGAGCCACCATTTCTCTTGAGAGATACAGTTCCCTCTATTTGATGGCATCAGTCCTCCCCAGGATGTGGGTATACCTTCACTCTCATTATATGGGTCTCAACCCAATGATATAACCCACTCTGGCAAAATGAGCATTCACATATTCCCTAGGAGTCTGTCCTGTGTCAGATTATCCCCTTTAAGTATCGTAAACAGGTAACTTTCCTTATTATATTTTTGGAAAGGTTTTCTCAGCATTATACTCTCAACGAAATACCTGACAATCTCCTATGTTCATATGTTGCTACACCCTCCCCCCAATTTCTTGGGCAATATTACCCATCCTCCCATCCCTAGCCCCGTCAAGCCTGCAAAGCCCCACCCAAAGGTAACCTTATGCTCCCATTTTATCCCTTCCTTGTACACATACTTACCTCCAGCTTATCATAGATTTCACCCATGTAGATGGCAGCTTACATCCTTCCTCTTCCCCCTGATTTCCTGTAAGCCTATCATCCAGTCTAGCTCTCTGAGGCAGCTTGGTTTACTTATATCATTGAGGTCATATAGTATTTGTCCTTCAATGCCTGTGTTGCTTCACTCAACATAAGGTTCTCAAGATTCATCCATGTTATCACGTGTGTTTGTAGTATATTTGTTCTTAAAGCTGAGTAGTATTCCATTGTATGTATATGCCACATTTTATTTATCCATTCATCTGTTGATGGGCATTTGGGTTGATTCCAACTTTTGGAAATAGTGAACAATGCTGCTATGAACATTGGTGTGCATATATCGGTTGTGTCCTTGTTTTCAGTACTGCTGGGTATATACCCAGCTGTGGAATTGCTGGGTCATATGGAAAATCTATGGTTAGTTTTTTGAGAAACCGCCAAACTGTCCTCCAGAATGGCTGGATCCTTCTGCATTCCCACCAGCAGTGGATGAGTGTTCCCATTCCTCTACATCCTCTCCAGCATTTGTAGTCTTCTGTTTTTTTCATAGCTGCCAGTCTTATGGGAGTAAGATGGTATCTCATTGTAGTTTCGATTTGCATTTCCCTGATAGCTAGAGATTTGGAGCATTTTTTCATGTGCTTTTTAGCCATTTGTATTTCTTCTTTGGAGAAGTGTCTGTTTAAATCTTTTTCCATTTTTTAAATGGGTTGCTTATCTTTTTATTTTCAAGATATAGGAGTTCTTTATATATGCAAGTTATAAGTCTCCTATCTGATGTATGGTTACCAAATATTTTCTCCCATTGTATAGGCTCCCTTTTCGCTTTCTTGACAAACTCATTTGAGGTGCAGAAGGCTTTAATTTTGAGGAGGTCCCATTTATCTATTTGTTCTTTTGCTGCTCGTGCTTGTGGTGTGAAGTTGATGAAGCCATTTCCTATTACAAGGTCTTGTATATGCTTCCCTACACTGCTTTTCAAAGTCTTTATGGTCTTGGTTCTTATATTTAGGTGTTTGATCCATCTTGAGTTGATCTTTGTATAAGGTGTGAGATGGTAATCCTCTTTCAGTCTTTTACATATGGATATCCAGTTCTCCAGGCACCATTTGTTGAATAGACCATTGTCTCCCAGTTGAGAGGGTTTGGTGGCTTTATTGAATATTATATGGCTATATATATGAGGATCTATACCAGAACTCTCAATTTGGTTCCGTTGGGCAGTGTGTCTCTCCTTGTGCCAATACCATGCTGTTCTCACTACTGTAGCTTTGTAGTATGTTTTGAAGTCAGGTAGTGTGATTCCTCCAATTTCATTTTTCCTTTTCAATATGTCTTTGGCTATTCGGGGCCTCTTTCCTTTCCAAATAAATTTCATAGTTTTTCTAGTTCCTTAAAGAAGGCTGTGTTGATTTTTATTGGGATTGCATTGAATTGTGTAGATCAGTTTTGGTAGGATAGACATCTTAATAATATTTAGTCTTCCTATCCATGAACAAGGAATATTCTTCCATTTATTTAGGTCTTCTTTGATTTCCTTGAACAGTGTTGTGTAGTTCTCTGTGTATAAGTTTTTTACATCTTTAGTTAAATTTATTCCTAGGTATTTGATTTTTTTATTTACTATTGTAAATGGTATTTGTTTCTTGATTTCCTCCTGAGCCTTGCTCATTATTGGTGTACAGAAATGCTACTGATTTTTGTGCATTGATCTTATAACCT
The DNA here is from genome assembly GCF_030445035.2 of Dasypus novemcinctus. Taxonomy (NCBI): domain Eukaryota; kingdom Metazoa; phylum Chordata; class Mammalia; order Cingulata; family Dasypodidae; genus Dasypus; species Dasypus novemcinctus. The sequence goes on from NC_080690.1 coordinate 2,356,812, forward strand.
GCGACTGTACTGAACTCATTTATGAGTTCTAGAAGCTTTGTTGTAGACCTCTCAGGGTTTTCTTTGTATAGGATCATTTCATCTGCAAATAATGAAATTTTGACTTCTTCCTTTCCAATTTGAATGCCTTTTATATCTGGTTCTTGCCTCAGTGCTCGAGCAAGTACTTCTAAGACAATGGTAAATAGAAGGGGAGAGAGTGGGCATCCTTGTCTTGTTCCTGATCTTAGAGGGAAGGATTTTAGGATTTCACCACTGTAAACGATGTTGGCTGTGGGTTTTTCATATGTACTCTTTATCATGTTCAGAAAATTTCCTTGTATTCCAGTCTTTTGCCGTGTTTTTATCAAGAAAGTGTGCTGTATTTTGTCAAATGCTTTTTCTGCATCTATAGATAAAATCGTGATTTTTTTCCTTCAGTCTCTTTATATGTTATATTACATTGATTGATTTTCTTTCTTTTTTTTTTCCACTATGGAAATACATAAGTATTTATTTTTTATTTTTTTCAAATTCTACTCAATTTATTCATTTTTTAAAATAATTACATTAAAAAAATATGAGGTCCCCATTCACCCCCACCGCCCCCACCCCACCACTCCCCCCACAATAACACTCTCCCCTGTCATCATGGTACATCCATTGCATCTGGTGAGTACATCTCTGGGCATCACTGCACCCCATGGCCTATGGTTCACACCATAGCCCACACTCTCCCACGTTCCATCCAGTGGACCATGGGAGGACATACAATGTCCGGCAATTGTCCCTGCAGCATCACTCAGGACAACTCCAAGTCCCGAGAATGCCTCCACATCTCATCTCTTCCTCCCATTCCCCGCCCCCAGCAGCCACCATGGCCACTTTTTCCACACCAATTCCACATTTTCTCGATTATTAACCGCAATAGTTCATGAATAGAATATCAGGAAGTCTGCTCTAATCCTTACTGTATTCCTCCTTCCTGTGGACCTTGGCTTGGTTGTGTCCATTCCACATCTATGTCAAGCGGGGGCTTAGATTCCACATGGATACTGGATGCAATCCTCCTGCTTTCAGTTGTAGGCACTCTAGGCTCCATGGTGTGGTGGTTGACATTCTTCAACTCCATGTTAGCTGAGTGGGGTAAGTCCAATAAATCAGAGTGTAGGAGCTGAAGTCTGTTGAGGCTCAGGGCCTGGCTATCATATTGTCATTCCAGAGATTCAAATCCCCTAGATATATCTTAAACCCCAGCACCAACTACAATTCCGGTAAAGTAGTGTGAAAGGCTTGTGAAAAGAGATCACATCTGAGTCCAGCTCCATCACGCAGAAACACCAGCTCCAAAGAAGGGCCAACTGACATGGCAGTGAACTCCATCTGCCATGACCATAGAACCCGTGGGTCTCTTTATCCCTGAAAAGAACCAATACCTGGGGTTGTATCTACTTTATCTGTCTCTGAGACTCTGCTCAGGTGTGCATAAGGGCAATCCTTCTGACAACCTCCAGACCCTTTTTTAGAGACTCATAGCCGTATAAACTCATTTGTCCTTTCCATTTCCCCCTTACTTTAGTCAAACAGCATTTTTAACTCCTGTTATTATATATAGACAGGGATATTCTGCTGGTCCACGTTGACCTTTAATTCTGAATATTAGGTTGTTAGAACTCTGGAAATTTAGTTCTGCTGCTGCTTTGGGATTGCTAGGGCTTTTGTTGTTGTTGAAGTCTGGAGCTTTCAATTTGTGATTTTTCCAAACTAGTTTTGTTCCCAAATGGGGAATACAAAAAGAAAAGAGGGGAAACATGTAGTTACTGTCTCTTTCAGACTCCTCTGCCACATTTGCCTCGGGGGCTGGGACAGTGGCTTCCCTTGGAGCCAGCCCCCAGGAATCTAGAGTAGCTGATGAAGAGCAGTGAGCAGACCACACACCTGGGTTTTGGAGAACCAGGTGCCTGCAGCCCACCCTGGCACCAGCAAGCTGCTCCAGGAGCCGGGGCCACAGCCCCCACTGCTGCCTGCCTCGTGGCTGGGGGTGGGGGCGGTAGCTGCTCCTGGAGGCTGAAACGTACCAGTGCTCACTGCAGTTTACCATCCTCTTCTCTGTGCCACACAGTGTTCCTCCAGACCTCAGAGCTCCTGCCAGGGCACTGGTGGTGGTGGTGACAGGACCACTTCCTGGAGCATCCAGCTCCACCTACCACAATCCTCCGCTCTCCTTACTTCCTTTGTTAGACTTTGGGCATGTACTAATCATCTGTCTTCTCTCAAGATTTGAAGTGATCATTTTTTCCCCCTTAGAACTGTTGGGGCTTCAGATGTGACCTTTGGCTTGACCTCTGTCATTAAGTCCCCTGGGTCCCCTATGGTAGGATGACACCAGACAGGCGGCTGGACGGCAGGGGGCTGCAGGAAAGGTCCTCAGCCTTCCACCTTCTCTGAATTCTAGGTTACAGCATTCTTATCTTGCTAGGTGCCCTTCTCACCTGAAATGAGAGGAAATAAAGCCATGGTCTTGTAATAGCCAACAATGAACTTGTCACTGATGGATGGGCTGAAGCAGGAAGTTGCTCTTGGCCCTTTGTTTAGGAGGCTCTTTCACCACTCCCGTAAGGTCCCTGCGCTGTGCTGCATGGTTGGGCTGTGCCATGCTGCGAGGTTGGGTGGTCCATGCTGCATGGTCAGGCTGTGCTATGTTGTGCTGCGCTGCGTGGTTGAGCTATGTGTGCCATGTTGCGTGGTTGGGCTGCACTGTGCTGCATGGTCATGCTGCGTGTGCCATGCTGTGTGGTCGGGCTCTGCTGTGCATGCCATGCTGTGTGGTTGGGCTGCCCTGTGCTATGTGGTTGGGCTGTACTGTGCTGCATGGTCAGGCTGTGTGTGCTGTGCTGTGTGGTCAGGCTGTGCCATGCTATATGGTTGGGCTGTGTGTACCATGATGTGTGGTCGGGCTGTGCCATGTGGCATGGTTGGGCTGTGCCATGCTGTGTGGTCAGGCTGTGCTATTCTGCGTGGTTGGGCTGCCCTGTGCTGCATGGTCAGGCTGCGTGTGCCATGCTTCATGGTCGGGCTATGCCGTGCTGTGCACGCTGTGCTATGTGGTTGGGCTGTGCCATGCTCTGCACGCTGTGCTGTGTGGTTGGGCTGCGCTGTACTGCATGGTCAGGTTTGGGCTGTGGGTGGCTCTTGAGCTGGGTCTGGATCGAGGCAGTCTCACCTGACCAGGTCCTGTTTCTGTTGCTTTGGCAAGCCGTGTGCACTGACATGGAGTGACTGCAGACCCGTTACAGAGTGCCAGTTCCAAACGAAGTGTGAATGAGGCACTGTTACAGGAGCCAGAGGCCCACTGGTATTCATTCCAAGGCTCCTGAGCAGCTTGGGCCAGAGAGGAGAAATGGAAAACTGGGCTTTTAAAAAAATACCACAGGTGGAAGAGGCCTGCTGTCCATACAGGCTGTCACCGAAAGCAACTGTACTGCCCGCGGCACTTGCCCGGGGCTGAGCAGTGGTTGAGGGAGCCCTGAGGGTTCATTGTCTTTGTCCTTGGGGGTGCCCAGGGCCCTAACACCAGGTACCTGGATGGTCTGTTGATTTCTGGAACAATGGGCCTGGTCCTTGGGCCAGCCAGAGCCTGGTTTGGAGAGACCAGTTTCACCTAGGGCAGCGAGTCTGGCCTCTGCGGGGTGGGTGGTGCCCACCCCAGCTGCCTGCCCTCCACTGCTGCGCATGCTGTGCAGGATCTCCTTCCCTCACTTTCCAGAGCCCCTCGGCGGGGCATTCGTTTCTCGGGAAAGTGCAAGGGCTGTGCCACCCAAGGCTTAGAAGAGGGGTTCTTAACTTTTTTTGTTCCATGGACCACTTTGCCAGTCTACAGACCCCTTACTAAGTCCACACTAGACTGTGTAGTCTTGAATAGATATATCACACCCACACCAACACATCCCACAGGAATAATGTTTCTTCGAATTTAAATTTAAGCTCACAAACCCCTTGTTAAGAACCCCTGCTTAGGACGTCTTTTATTGAAGTAACGAGGGCTGAGTGCAGGGACGGCAGGCACTTGGGCATGTGGCAGGTGTGGGCTGCGATGGCCTCTGGGCGCCAAGCTGTCCCAGCACGTGGGCAGCTGCCGGAATGGCCCGCTGGGTGTCTGCAGTCAGTGCTGTGCATGGGCTGCTGGAGATGCAGCCCCGCAGCGAGCCTGGGAGAAGTGAGGTCTTGTGCCCGGCAGAGACACAGCCGGCCGCCCGGGTTCCCACAGCTCTAGGAACTTGCTTTCTGGAGTGGATTCTGGATGTGCCATTATTTAACTCCCGACAACCCTTCTTAAAAGGGTTGTGTCAAATAGTAAACCTCTCCCTGTTCTTTCCAACCCCCTGGGTTCTAGAGAAATGGGTTTTAGGGTAAATGGCAGCCCTGCTCTGGCAGCACCTGGAGGTGTGTGTCGGTGGGATGGCCAGCCGCTGGGCTCCTTCCACTGTTGTGGGCAAGGACGCTGCCCAGTGGTGGTGAGTCAGGAGGAAGGCATGCGATTGGTTTGTTAAGAATTTTGGGTGCTTAGAAACACCTAGCTGATAGGAATATGTTCACCCTCGTCGCAGGATGGGCGGTCAGGGGTAAAGCATGGCGTTGGATCATTGTGTGCTACTGATTGTTTCCACGTCAGCAGAATCTGCACCCACTAAGGCCTTGTGACCCGGCAGGGTGCTCCCCAGCATCGCCTGCGCAGGCCCAGCAGTCCCTGGGCTGTGGTGGGCGCGTGTGCATGTGCAGCTCGACAGGGTGGGTGCAGCGTGGCAGCTTCGGTGGAAACGTACCTGCCACCCAAGGGTGGCCTTGAAGACACAGTGTTTGTTTAGGCTGGGGGGAGTGGGGTGGCCCCTCCCTGGAGGCCCCTGCCCAGGCCCCCAGATCAGGCGTGGTGGGGCCTGCGTGAGCTGTCACCACCCCCCACGCTGCTCAGTGGCTCCTGTTGTGTCAGCGGGAGATGCAGAGCTCTCAGGCCGGGGAACGCAGGCTCTGGTGTGCAGTCCCTGTGCTGGCCCTGCTGCCCCGTGCGGCACCCCAAGCAGGCCGGGAGGTGGCTGTCCTGTGGGGCAGGGTGCAAGGAAGGGTGCCTGGCCTGGGTGCTAAGAATCCTCTGGCAGGCGGATCCAACTGTGCTCTGGGCCGCTCACCCACCAGCTCATGCCCAGGGCCTGCAGCCACTTTGCTTTACCACGCCCTGTGCCACCGACCGACTGTGGCAGCAGCCTGCTGCTGTGCCGGGTGTCCCAGTGGGGAGCTCTAGGACTCACCTGGCTCTGTGCCTCCCCCCGCACGGTGGGGGCCTATCCTCCAGGTGTTGGTGGGATGAGTGAGGGAGAGGGTCCCGGGGGAGGCCAGGGGCTGCGGGTTCCCCCTCTGGCTTGCGGTGCCTGCAGAAGGCTGGTCACCTGTCAGCTGCTCCTCTCAGCTGCCAGGAGGTGTCCAGGTGCTGTCGATGACAGCGAGCCCCAGGCGGCCTCGCCCATGCTGTGGAGGCTGTGAGCTGCGGGTTGTGGTCTCTGAAGGTCTGTGCAGATGTGGGACCTGAGCGGGCCAGACGGGTCTATGCTGAGGCTGCAGCGACTGTCCCTCATCCTCTCCCCTTCTACTTACAGGCTGTGGTGGTGCCACAAGGCGGGGGGCAGCTCTGGGTGTTTGGAGGGGAGTTTGCGTCCCCGGACGGCGAGCAGTTCTACCACTACAAGGATCTCTGGGTTCTGCACTTGGCCACCAGGACCTGGGAGCAAGTCAGGTACGGTGCTGGGCAGGGGGCTTCGGGGGGGTGGAGTTGTCAGAACCCCAGGGTCACGCAGGCAGGACCTGGCTCCCCTTTACGCTGGGTGCCGACCCCCCATGCCCCAGGAAACCTGTGCCTGGCTGTGCTGAAGGGGCTGCAGCCCGCCTTCCCCGGGGCAGCCCCGCCCGCCTCCACCTCGGTCAGGTGCGATTCTCTCCAGTGGGCCCTCAGGGTTTGGGGCTTTCTGAGAGTGGCCGCTCCTAAAGTTGTGGCTCCTAAAAGGGAGTGCTCTTCCTCTGCCTAGGGGCGGTGGAAACGGAGCTGGGGAGGAAGGGGAGGAAGGGACGGGAGACCGGCATGTGGCCTTCCGGCACGTGTCCTTCCGGCAGCTGGCTGCACCGCTGGCTCTTGGTGCCTGTTCTGCCCCTGAGGTGGTCATCGCAGCTCCTGCCTCCCGGCCCCTTGGCCGCCGGGAGCTCAGGCTGCCCTCCTCCAGCAGCGGGTTTGTTTCCCTGCCAAGGGAGAAGAGCACACTCTCAGGCTGGAGTAGAGCGAGCCGGCGTGACTGCTTCTAGGGTGCTGCCCAGACTGACGGCCCGTGCGTGCCCTGGTTGTGTGCCATCTTCTCTGCCGTCCAGCAGCACCCAGGAGTTTCTCTGTTTCAGGGAGACGCGCAGTTGTGTTGGAGAATTTAATTATGGTGCAGAATCGCTCTCAAGGCCCAGGACCTTAGTGGGTGTGGAAACTCCCTGGAGACTGCGCAGGTGTTGGAAAGATGAGGCTTCTGGGCTGGCTTGCTCTGCCTGCCTCGTCCTGGAGGGTCACTGTGCGAGGGGCGGTGGGTGTGGACTCGCCGGGCTCGGGCAGGCTGCAGGAAGAGGGCTCGGCTGTGGTCACGGCTATGCAGGACCTGGCTGGGTGTGTGCCATCGACCCTGACCTTCGTCTCCTCTCTTGCATCAGGAAAGGCTTGTTCTCCCAGGCACAGCAGACAGGTCGTTGCTTTCTATTAGAATTGGTTTCCTCCTGTATCTGCTGAAACTCAGTCACTTCCCCTCAACTTCAGAAGGTTCTGGCCCAGAGCGTGTGATATTTCTTGTCTCACTTGCTTTGCTGTCATTGTTCCTGTTAAAACCCAGTGATTTGCTTGCTTATTTGTTCCTCGTGGTAATCTGACTCTTACACCTTCATAACCTTTCTAACAGCCGAGGTAGCTTCTTGTCCGTGAAGTACTGGCATGGTGCGGGGACGGCCCCACGAGAGAGTGTTAAGGTAGAGCCATGGGCTGAGGCCGGGTGTGTCGATGTCGATGCAGGGCGCCCTGGCACGCCGTTCTGGGCGAACACTTCTTTCCGGCCATTGGCTCTTTCGGGTTCCAGAACACTCATGGAGCACTGGACTGCTCAGGGACGCCTAGGTGCACATTCACGCCTTCTGGGCCTGGTTTCTCTGGAGATGATTTCTAGCTCTGCTTGGCCAAGGCGGCCCTCAGTCAGGAAGCTAGGGGGTGTGCTGGAGACAGAGCCCTGCGCGCCAGTGTTTCCAGGGCGGCCGTGCTGGATGCCAGGTGGAGTGAGTGCGTTTTGCTTACATAACCCTCGTCTCTGGGGAGCCCTGGAAGGTGCTGCCTGTTTCAAGAGGTGCAGATGGGGAAGTCAGAAGACTGCGTGTCTGCTCCCAGCTTTGTCTTTTACTTTGTTAGCCAGGAGATTTTAAATGCATACTTTAATTTCTGTGTTTCTGCTGCTCAGCAGAATTCAGTTACTGCTTCTTACTGTGTTTACAGTTATAAGATGCTTTGCGTTTGAGGCTTGTTCCATTTTTAAGGACCCTTGATGAGATACCAAGATAGCAAATGGTTGGCATGAAGTAATGCGTGGCGAGAAGCGCCCGTTCCCCTCTCTGTGCAGTCTCTTTCCCTCTCGACCTCTTGTGCCTGCCTCTGGCCTCCACGGAACGTGCCGGGCGTCATGCTCCCGGCCTCCTCCAGCCGTGTCGGGGCTGGCTGTAACTGTGCGCTACCCACGGAGCCCTCTCGCTCGCTGGCATCACGTTGCCTGCGTCTGCGCCATATGGGGCACGGCCTTACCCGCTCCTTTGCTCCTTAGCCTTCGGTGGCACAGACGCGTTGGTCGAGGTCCGCACCTGAGCGCGGCGTGCTGCGTTAGGTGGGCGCGTGTGGCCTGTGCAGGGCAGAGGAGGACGCCTTGCCTCGGCACGGGTCAGCCTGGGCTGGGGCCAGGGTTCCCCAAGCTGAACCCTTTCCACCCTTCTCATCCTCCTTTTGTTAGAATGACTGTAAAATATTTCACACAGAGCGGGTACCATGTACTTTAATGACTAAACATCTTTAAGCCAACCACTCAGTCAGCAGATGAGACCCCGGCCTGCACTTCCGCAGGCCCCTGTAGCCAGCTCGCCCGGTCCCGCCTGCCTTGGCTGTCACCACTCTTGTGACGTCTGCGTTTACCAGTCTGTTGGTTTTCTTCCAGGTTTCACCGTGCTGCGTATGTGCGTGGAACCCTAACTGTGTATTTTTGGAGTTTCTTTTTTTGAACTTTATGTAAACAGTGGCACACTGTATACATTTTTCTGTAGCTTTCCGTGTTTTATGTGGTTGTGAGACTCATCCTTTTTGACATCTGGAGCTATGGCTCTTATTTTCATTGCTACGTGGAACTCCATCGTATGAATTCCATTGCACGAACAGTAGTTTATTTTCTGTTTCCCTCTAAGGGATATTTATGGTCCGTCAGTTTTTTGCCAGCATAAACAGTGCTGTTTCTGGCAAACATACCGGAATGTCTTCTGGCACCTGTGCCTCAAGGAGATTCCTGGGCTGCGCTGGTCCGTCTTCAGTCACACTAGATTATCCCGAATTGGTTCCCAGAGGCGCCAGCGCTCCAGCTGATGCACCAAGGCAGGGTGGGTGTCCTGCCCGCGTCCCTGCTGACACACCTCCCGGTGTGAAACGGCGTGGTGCGTTCTGACCACTGGTGGAGCTGAGCCCCTCCGGGTCTCCTTGGGGCTCTTCTGTCTTGTCTTTGAACTGCTTCTTCGTGCTTTCCTGCCCGCCTCCTCCTGGACTGCTGGTCTTTTCCTACTGATGCACATTACTCTTTATGCTTCAGTAAGAGTCCTTTGTCCATTAGGTACGTTATGCCTCCACTTCTGAAGCTTTGAAAGTAGCATTTGTTATTTTCAAGCAATATGTGTTTCATGGAAGGAAGGATGTGACCAATTAGGTGCATTGAACTTTGTTCCCAATTTTGTGATTTAGAAAGTTCGGAGGAGTTGCTGCATAACCCTTGGTACTCGGCCTTCCCCCTTGCCCTTCCTCCTCCTCCCCCACCCCCCTCTTGCTTGTTTGCTTTCTAAAGTTTATAAAAAGTGTCTTAAATGCCTTCGTATATATGCAGCGCTAAAAATTACATCCTGAAGTAGAGTAGAAGGGCCCCACCCCCAGCCACAGCCTGTCCTCCTCAGGGAAGACCTGTGCACGGTGGGGCCAGCGGCTCCTGTTCGTGCATTTGCTTACCTTCCCAGCAGGAATGCTCACGCACGCGCATGCACGGCGCACCTGCACACACCTGCCCACACCTGCACCCACACACACACTTGCACACACAGTGTACCTGCACACACCCACACACCTGTATACACACAGCGTCCCTGCACAGCTGTCCTTCCCCCCCACATGCCTGCGCACCCTCAGCACCACAGCACATTCTCACACACCTGCACGTGCACACACGATGCAGCTGCGTGCATCTGTGTACCCGCAGTTGTGGGCTTGTCCTTTCAGGCACGTGTTGTTCAGCATCTTGATCGGTCTGTCTGTATTTTTGTACAAAACAGAGGGACTATTTCCTGAACTTGGAATTTAGGGTCACGGTCTGCTTGCCCACTCCCCCGACTCTGTGCAGCCCTCCTCTTTCCAAGTCCACCAAGGGCGGCTGGCCTCTGGCCGCCCTGTGCTCAGGCCCTAACTCCGTAGAGGGCTGCCCTGGTTTGGACGTTAGCCTGGCTTTGCGTGCTGCTTCTCCCGCCCGTGCCTACTCCTGACTCATGTCGTTTGCTGGTTCAGCCAGCTCCATCCTTTCCCAGGGGCCTTTTGGTGTGATGGATGCCTTGCTTCGGAAACTTTCCTACATGAAGATTAGAAAAAAAAAATCTGTTTTATATGGTGCGTGTGCTGAAATGCATTCACACATCTAGCTCTTGAATGCATCTGGAATATTTTCTGTGTCTAGAGAGTTGGTCTTATTTTTCCCTAGTATCATTCAAGGGCTTGTCTGTCTCTCCTTTCTCATTCGTAAAATACCACTTTTATCATCTCCTAAGTAATTATTTGTAACGCCTCTGTTTGAGGGTTTCTTCTGAATCTTGGATGTCTTGCACCTGTTCTAGCCTCACTCCATTTTTATTACTTTTGCTCTGTGTTTCAGTTTGATAGCTAGAGGACTTTTCTTATTTATTTAAAATATTTATTTGTTTTTTCAAGTACTTATTTTCCCACACAAACTTTAGAATCACTTTGTCAAGTTCTATTCTTTAAAAATCCCCAAGGGATTTTTGTTTTTTACATTTACTATTTTTTGTCAGAGAAATCATGGGTTTATAGCCCAGTCATGCATAAAATGCAGGATCCCCATGTCCCACCCTGTTATTAACACCTTGCATTGGTGTGGGATGTTTATTACAGTTGACAGAAGCAACTGTTAGGATGGAACTACTAAGCATAACCCACGGCTTAACTTGGGCTTCACTGCGTAGTGCAGTCCCATTGCCGCATGCACAAGCCAGCGTTTCCTCCTTTCACCACATCTGCCAGGGGATTCTGATTGGGCTGCATTATTTTCTAGTTTACATTTGCCTAGTTTACATTATTTTCTAGTTACAAAATGCCTAGAAGTAAAACTGCTAAGTCAAAGGCCGTCGGTGTTTTGGGGCTCTCCCTCCCGCCTGGTGGTCGCCCCCCACGGTGCTGGTCCTCTGTCCACTCTAGCGTGCCAGCCCCCTGCCAGCCAGAGTCTCCTGGGCCGCTGGCTTCCCTCATCTGGTGCCAAGTCTCGCCAGGTGCACGTCCCAGCTGCAGCAGACATAAGACTGGCAGTTGGTGCCTCGGGGAGCGTCCTCGATGGGACGGCCTTGTGGGCAGCTGCCGGTTCCACGTGGTTGACTCTGGCCACATCTCTACTTGGGAAGGGGCTCCTGAAGGAATAGGTGGGTAAGAGGGGACGGTAGAGGCCAGGTGAGGCTATCAGCAGTAAAGGGGTTCTCACGGAACTCCGCGGGGGCGCCGCGAAATGCACTTTCCTGCCCTCCCCACCCTGGCACACGTCTGATTCTGAAGTGGGGCTTGGAGCCTGCATTTTAATTAGCCCCCACCCCTCATCTTGACCTGGATGGCTCCTCCCACAGTCGGAGGCCTGGAGAGCCTGTGTGGCCGGTGACAATGGCAGGTTCACTGTGAGTGCTCGCCTCCTGGTGTCTGCTGACAGGGACACGCCCAGCCGCCTCCCTCATAGAGGTTAGAAACCATGGCAAATGCCTCTTCGATTCTTAAGGTAACAATTCAAAGCTGTTGACACTGCTTTTGTAGTTTACTAATTACTGAAAAGGAAGGTGCCACGCGGTTCGGCTGGCGAGCGCTGTGGGTCTCAGCGCAGCCGACGGTGTCGAAGGAGTAGGGCGCCCTTTTGAAGCTGGGTCACGCGCTGCTGCCCGACGCCCTTCTGAGTTTTTGTTGGTTTATTTGTTTTTTTAATCTCAAAAGGTCAGGAGAGTTGACCAAAATGAAGGGGTTTTTCACCATTTCTGGAGGAGGTTGTTCAGCCAGGTCATGTGGCCGAGCCCGTGAGGACTGTGCAGCGCGAGCGTGTGTCGTCCGAGAAGTGCGGGAAGAGTTCAGTGTGCTAGTGGACTGGCGCTATCAGCGTGATCGGCCAGGCGCTCTGTGCTCACCTCTCAGGAGGGTCGCTGCTTTTACAGTTGAGACTGAGCTTGAGAAAGTTTCAACATCAGCATAGGCTGGTGGAGATGGAGTTAAACGGGCATCCCTTGGTCTTTAGTGCCTTTCTTGGCTTTTAAAAGTTTTTCTCCTGGGAGGGTAAGAGGGGTTCCTTCTCTTTATCTGGTGATTTAAAATATGTGAGTTTTCTCTGTTGATGTTCCAGTTGAAGCTAAGTTTCTAAATGTTTAATAAACACAAACAGCCAATTCTTGAATACGCAGGAAGATGCTGCCTCTTGGTGCGACAGTGCTAACCCCGCCACGGTAAGCCTAGTTGTGCTGTGCCGCACCGGGGCAAGAGCTTGTAGCGTGGGCGCCTTGGCACGGCGCTGAAGGGGAGCGCCTGGTGTGCTGTGCCCGTGAGTTCGTTGCTTTGGCCTTGACTACATACACACTGAAGCCTCGTCTGGAGACAGTGGCCTGGGGGGAGCGAGCAGGCTGGGTCAGATCCCCGCCTCGAGGGCTGCCACACAGTTTGCGGGTGGCCGTGGAGGCTGGTCCCGACAGGGTGAGGGCAGCACCGGTGCAGGGTCCATCAGGCCGGAGGCCTCTGTGGCGCTTTCTGTCCATGACAGTCCCTCCTTGTGTGCTGCTGACTCCAGGGACACGTGCCCGTGTATCACGGTATTTTATTTAAAGTAGTTTTATTGAGATACATTTCATACAGTTCATCCACAGTGTCTGCTTGGTAAAGTCGCGGTGTTGTGCGTTCATCACCACAAAGAATGTTAGAACACCTTCATTGCTCCAGAAGCCATTGTGAAGCCTCGCGTGAAATGCGAACGTGGTATTATTGCTTATGTAATAATTGGGAGACAAATTTTGATCTCCTGAGATGGGGTGGCTGCAGCAGGGAACAGCTCTTCCCGCTCAGCTTTCTCGTTTTCTGTGGGCAGGTGTCCTTCGACCTCACAGTACTGCCCGGAACTCAAATGTGAATCCACAATCAGGTCAGATTAGAAACCAATGGCCAATTTCAAATTGAACGCCCAGCGATTAGATCGGCTGTCGATGCCGAGCATAAGTTGATTGAGGAAGTGAGATGATTGGAAGTCGGTGCTGCCTTCCTGTCCTTTTCTTCTTTCCTATAAAACTGTGCAAATCCAGGCTCAGGCACCGGAAAAAGAGCCAGTACTGGCCTGAGATGCATAGGTGAAACCGAAACCGACCTTTGTTTCCTTACTATTTTGTTATTAATAATATGTCAGATACTTCATTACTGGGGTAACAATGACAATGCCTGTTAGAGGGCTCAGGGAACTTTACTAAAACATTTCACAGAGTGTAACGATAAGTGGATTTTACTGGGGGAATAAAGGGCTTTGAAACTTCCCATGTACGAGCCTGCTTGAAATGGTCTTCAAAGGGGCGGCAGCATGCACAAGTACTAGTGCTACACCATTTCTAACAAGATCAAAATAAGAAAATGCAGCAAAGGCAGTTATTTCATTGGGGCAGAAAAGTAGCACTTACCTGCAGTAGGGGAAGGAAAGTGTGCCAGTGCTCCTGGAAGAGCGAGTGGCTCTGGAAAGAGCTGTTGGGGTGTTGGCTGAGTCAAAGCAGTCTGGCGGTGGCGAGAGGCCTCACGTGGCGCTGGTCTACATGGTGATGGCCTGGTGCCCCTGGACACGATGCTCTCGGCCGGCTCCCGGGCAGCAGCAGGCGCACGGCTGCTGGATCTCCCTGGGGAGACAATTTCCATCTCTTCTTCAGCAGCAGCTTCTCCTGGGGAATTCCTTGAAACCTTTATCAGCGTTCCCAACTTGCAGAGTCTGCCCTATGGAGTTCCAACTTGCCAGGCCCCATGGTTGCATGAACTAATTCCTACAGTAAACCTCATAACATGACGGGGTGTGCATACGTATGCGTACACCTTATATATGCGGCGCCGAGATGGAGGTCTCGGCAAGGCCTGCTTTCTCCTGGAGGCTGGCTGCTGGTGCTGGCCGTCCTGGGGCTTAGTCCGTGTTCCATCCTCTGGCTGTGTGGCAGTGTCCTCTCCTTTCCGCTCACCGGTCTCGCACCGGAGGCATTTACGTGACGTCCCCACCACATGAAGGTGAGCAGGAAGTCGTAGCATTGCTGATGTCAAGACGACGGTGTGGAGGGAAGGTGGGGCGCTGCCTCAGCCTTGTGCAGGCCCCGCCTGTGGCCAGTCGCAGCTCCTTTGAGATTTGCTTCAGTCTTTGTCTTGAGTGGGAGGGGCCTGCCAAACTGCCCTGATTTTGCAAATATAGATTCTGTATACAAACAGCATTTATTTCACTTCTTTGTTTTCAGTGTGTGCGCTTGTGTAAGTTTGAAGGAAGTTAAATGCCAAAGGCAGGGTCAGCACTTGACCATCTGATCCACCCACTCAGCGTGGCAGGGGCTGGGGAGAAGACGGGGAAGAATCATCCCTTCCCTCCGTGTATTCAGGTGGGTGGCTGCGGGTGGGAGGTCTAGGTGATGTCAGCCAGTGCAGGCAGAACCAGAGGAGCGCTGGGAAGAGCGAGGAAGGCTCGCAGCTGGCTTTTGCAAAGATCTTTCCTTTATGAAGGTGGGGCGGCAGCGAGGGAGGGGCTGGGCAGGGGGCTGTGGTGAGGGAGGGGCCGGGCAGGGGGGTTGCGGTGAGGGAGGGGCTGGGCAGGGGGGCTGTGGTGACGTTGAGTCAGGGAACATGAAGGAGGCTGGTTTCACCCGTGAAGAAGGCACAGGAGGAGCCCAGAGAGTGCGGGCCCAAGAACCACCCCCCGTGCCTGTGGAGAGATGCTGGGGCGCCTGAGAAGCCCCCCAAGGTGGGCAGGCATGTGCCCTGGCACCCCTCTCCCAGCGCTGTATCTCCTGTGATGCACAACAGCTGAGTGAGCGAGGGGCAGGCACTGCCCGTTGGCCCCGTGGGGAGTGGAGCCCCGTCCGACTGTCCCCCGTCCCACTGTCCTTCCCTCCCATGGGCTGCCTCACCTCTGAAGGCCGTCTGGGGAGTGAGTGTGGGGTCAGCCTGCACAGTTCAACTGCAGCACGTCCAGAACCCAGCCCGCTCTCCTCCCACTAGCGCCTGGAAGCGCCCCTGGGGAGGCGAGGGTCTGGGCAGCCCTTCTCCACGTCGTCCTGAGGCTGGTGCCGTCCTGGGCAGTGCTGTGGCTCGCAACCCGCAGGCGGAGGCCAGGCTGCTTCCAGGACCCCCGGGAGGGTTTCCATACCGCATCGGGGCTGTAGTTCACACAGTGGAATGGCACCCTTTCAGCGTCCCGCTCGTTGACTGCTGGCATGTGCACGGGGGTGCCAGCTGTCCACGCTGCGCACTTTTAGAACTTTCCAACACTCAGAAGAAACCTGGTCCCTGTTAGCATCCCTCCCCACTCCCTCCTTCCCCAGCCCCTGCAGCTGTGAGCCTGCTTTCTGCCTTGGATTTCCCTTTACTAGACTGTCATGTGAGTGGAGTCACATGACTGTGTGACCATTGTGCCTGGCCTCTGCCTCAGCATACTGTTTTGAGGTTCACCATGTTGTAACACGCATCAGCACTGTGGTCCTTATTATGGCTGACGTTCTGTCCAGTGGGCACACCACATTTCAGCCACCTGCTCTGAGTGGGTGGGCGCTTCATTGCTGCCACCTCTTCCTGATAACAATGCTGCTGTGAACACTGGGGTATCACAAGTAGATTTTTATATGCATAGAAGCACTTAGTAAACTATCGATAAAAACAGTCTGGGTGAGAAAAAGTGTGTGTGTAAATGTGTATATATGTGTGTATGTGTACATGTGTTTGTGCTGCTTTCTCCAGTTTGAAAAAGGGGTCAACGTTTGGTCTCTGACTGAACCCCATTACTTGGTGTGTGTATTTTAAAGCAGGTCTAAGCACAAGTTCCTGTCTTAGAAGAACCATGAGCAAAATGATTCAGCATGCCCTTCAGTGCTGAGACAGCTGAATAAGACGATGCCTCATTGTCGGAAGGCATGGGAACACTGCGTTTTGGGGTGTCCCTTGGGTGTGTGTGGACGCTGAGCTGTTTTTACCAGCTCTGCTCTCCAGACTCAGTGTCCTCATCTCTAAAATGACCTGGTCGGCCAAATGACGGCAAGATCCCTGGACTGCACGTTGATGTCGTGTCATTAACAGGACAGTGGCAACCACCGGTAAAGGGCCAGCACCCGCACGTCACTGGGCAAGGAGGCGTGCGGGCCTCTGTGGGTCAGTTTGCGGGCTGCAGACTTCTCATTTGCCTGGGCAGAGGGAGGAGGGGCAGAAAGTGACTTGGACAAAGGGTACGTGGGAGTGGGAGAGCGGTCGGGGCACGGCCAGGCTTGGGCGCGCTGCGGCCTCTGGCTCGTGTCGGCTCGGGTACCTGGTGGTGGCGGTGGGGGCTCTGCACAGCCTGCCCACGGACCGCGTGGCATGACTGCTGACCCAGCTGTCCTGGCGTTTCAGGTGGAAGGGGGCATGGCACGCCTGGACCTCGAGGCCGTGGTGAGCAGTGACTGCGCTCCCCGCACAGCGCCCTTCAGCCGGGAGGCTCCACGGATGGTGGTTAATTTAGTAGAGGTAAAAGGAGAAGAGAACCACATGCTTCTCCACGTGGTAGTCTGCCTGGGTTCTGGACCCGGCTGCCTCTCTGTGCATGTCAGGACGAGGTGGCCTGTCCACCGAGGCGGCTTCTCGGCTGGTCTGTGCCTGGAACGAGGCTGCTGCTAGAGGGAAGGTGCCCCTTGCCCACAGCTCCCTCGGGGCCTGCTGGCACGTCCTTGGCTGAGAGCTTTCCTCCTCCACAGAGGAGTCGCTCCCAGTCGTTTGAGCCTCAGGGTTAAGAGCGAAGTCCTCCCTTCCGTGTGACCGTCTCTGGCCCCTGGGGTGGGAGACCAGGAGTGGTCCCCCACTGTGTAGTTCTGTGAGGCAGAAATGTTAAGGTCACTCGGGGGAGTGTGTGTGACATGTGGTTAACAGGGGCATTCTGTTTGCGCCCCAAACATTTCCCCAAACGTTGCCACAGAGCCTGTTGGGGGACGCTGAGCCGCTCTGGGGAGCGGTCTTGGGGTGGCTGCCTGCCCCATGGGGATGTCGTTCTGCACACAACTCGAATTGCTAAGAGGCTCTGACTCCCACAGCTGCACATGGTTTTGTGCTGAATAAAGACTTCTGGTTGCAAGGGACATGCTAATATTTTGAGACTCCGTATTTAGGAGTGACAGTGGCTAGAGATTCAGACATAAACTGTTCCAGTTTTTGTTTTAGTGATTTTATTTCTCTAAAGGGGTATGTAGAATCTCTTATGGCGACGTTTTTCTTTTTAGTTAGAAAACACAGTGGTCCTTGGCTGCCGCCATGGAAAGCGAAGGGAGAGCTCCGTGCCTGACTCGGCCGGGAGGACCGAATGAGCCGGGTCGGGTTCCTGCCGAGTGGCTGGCCGGGCCCTTCCAGGAGTGGGGAGCAGGCCTCGGGGGACAACTCGAGCACGGTGGGCTCACTGGCTCTGTTTTCACAGGTCACCCCGGGAGACCGACCTCAGTAGCATTTGGTGGGTTCTCCTTTTTTGAGGCAAACACACCAGTTTAGTTGTTACATGAAAATCTTTCCCCATGATTGTTCTTGTGCAGTGTTAGTTGCAGGGATTTTCTCAAGTGGGGCGTTGGCTTCTTGCCTGTGATTTCTCTACTGTGCGACGTGTGCAGCGTGCGTCTGTCCCCTCAGCACCTGGCACGGAGAAGGTTGAGATGTTCTGCTGTCCACTTTATCTTTGATGTGACACCAGCTGGCTTGAGAGGGCTGCCTCCTGTGGAGAGCAGCAGACTGTTGAGAGTGGACATGTGGCTTGGTGCTGAGTGGTTAAGCCAGGTGGGTTTTCTGGGTGCCTCGAGCCTGGGCGGTGGGCGTCAGGCGTGCTGCGGATGTCCTCTTAGCCTTGTCCAGGTGGTGTCTTATCATGAGTTTGGATGAGAAAATTAAATTCACGGATGGTACCGAGTTAGGGGTGCCACAGGAAATTCTAGATGTTGAATTTATCAACCAAGTTTACTTTCTGGAACCCAGTCTAGCAAGGTGAAATTTAGGTGGGATAATTGCTCTTGTGGGTTGCATCTAAATATAGGATGAAGGAGGTTTAACTGGAACACTGCCCTTGCTAGGAGGAGAGGGGTTAGCAAGCCGGAGTCACAGTCGGCACCCCATTTGTGAGGCTGCTGCCACCAAGGCCACGCTCACGGGGGTGGGGGTGGGGGTGGGGTGTCCAGCTGGCTGGCTTGTCACGGGCGAGGACGACGGTCATTCGGAGGTCATCAGACGAGAGAGAACAGCATGACCCAGCCTTGGGGGGCGGTGAGAAGATGGGGGTGCGTTCTAGAGTGGAGTAAGAGGGCCTGGGCCGGTGAGTTTAGATGTCCTTCTGGAATGTGCTGAGGGGAGGCTGCCGCCTGCTGATGGGTTTTCACCTGGCCTTGGGGAAAGCTGCCCGGCGTGCTCGAAAACCAGCGAAGGGACACTCTGTATCCCGTGAACACAGTGACTGGATTGTGGGGTTGGTTGCCAGAGCCTGTGCACCCTGCAGGACGTGGGCCTGAAGCTCGGGGGCCAGGCAGGGATGCCCTCAGGGGCGCTGGTCTCTGTGTAGGGGTGCAGGCTTGCTTTGCGGTGCGGGAAGGCAAGGGACCGCATGGGCCCTGGTACAGGTATGTTTCTGGGAAGCGTCCCTGTCGGCCCCGGCATACAGCTCCCTGCTTGCTGGGCCCACCTGCCTGTAGCACGTGCCGCCACGTTCCAGAGCCTCCTAAGCTCAGAACCAGAGAAAGGAGAAGCGTGTTTGTTGGAGAATTTGGAAAATCCAGAAAAGAATAAAAACCTTAGTCCAAGCACTGTACCCCCAAAGTTTAGAATCATGTAGTGATTTACTCTGTAACTTGCCTGTTTCACGTACTGGTTTATGAGCATTTTCCTGTGCTGTGAGTTACTCTTATTGAGAGAACCCAGTTTTTTCATCTTTGTCAAATTGATAAAAGAAAATGATATCTCTGTTTTTATTTGCAATTCTTTAATAGTGAGGTTGTTTTATTTTATTTTCAGTTTGGTCTATATATGTATATATTTTTTAATATTACATTAAAAAAATATTAGGTCCCCATATACCCCCCACCCCCTTCACCCCACTCCTCGCCCCATAGCAACAATCTCTTGCATCATCATGTGACATTCATTGGATTTGGTGAATACATCTCAGAGCACCACTGCACCTCATGGTCAATGGTCCACATCATAGCCCATACTCTCCCACGTTCCATCCAGTGGGCCATGGGAGGACATACAATGTCAGGTAACTGTCCCTGCAGCATCACCCAGGACAACTCCAAGTTCCGAAAACGCCTCCACATCTCATCTCTTCCTCCCATTCCCCGCCCCCAGCAGCCACCATGGCCACTTTCTCCACACCAATGCCACATTTTCTTCGATTACTAATCACAGTAGTTCATGAATAGAATATCAGTAAATCCACTCTTATCCATGTTCTATTCCTCCATCCTGTGGACCTTGGAATGGTTGTGTCCACTCCACCTCTATGTCAAGAGGGGGCTTAGATTCCACATGGATGCTGGATGCAATCCTCCTGCTTTCAGTTGTAGGCACTCTTGGCTCCCTGGTGTGGTGGTTGACCTTCTTAAACTCCATGTTAGCTGAGTCAGGTAAGTTCAATAAACCAGAGTGTAGGAGCTGAAGTCTGTTGAGGTTCAGGGCCTGGCTATCATATGGTCAGTCCAGAGATTCAGGTCACCTGGGTATACATTAAACCCCAGCACCAGCTACAGTTCTGGTAAAAGTAACAGGAGAGGCTTGTGAACAAAGATCACACCTGAATCCAGCTCCATCACACAGAAACACAAACTTCAAAGAAGGGCCAACTGACATGGTGATCTATATTCTTAAGGTTTTAATTTTGCAAGTTTTTCTTTGTTTTTATATTGCTATGTATTTTAATGACAATTTTATTAAGGTATAATTACACTCAATAAGATTGTACACCTTTCAGATGCGCAGGTAGAGGAGTTTCAACACGTCTGCACCACGGTCACGGCCACACTCGAGGTGTGCAACACTCCACCAGCCCCAGGAGTGCCCTCCACTCCTCTGTGGGCACTGCCCTGCCTGGCCACAGGTGACCGTGCCGCTGCTGAAGTCTGCCTCTGCAGAGCCTCCCGTGCAGGCTGCGCAGCACTTGCTCCAGCCTACCGTTGCCGGGCAGCCAATGGTTTAGACTTAGGCGCGCACCAGTGGGCAGCGCCTTCTCACGGGGATGCGCCTGCTGTGTGGCTGCACCACAGGTGTTCACCCTTCACCCGTGGAAGGCTTTTCGTGGTGCTCAGTAGAGCTGGGAGCAGACACGGACACGGGTCTCTGCATGGAGCTGTGTTTTCACTTCTCCTGACTGTAGTATAAGAAACTGCTGCTGTGTGTGCACCTTTTTACATTCTCACCGCCTATGAGTGCGTGAGCACCAGCTCTGTGTGTCCTTGTCCACCCTTGGTGTCTTTTTATTGAGATACTGTAGTGGTATATGGTGTTTTGAGTTTCCCTGAAGACTAATGATGTTGAGCATCTTCTTTGTGTCTTTATTGGCCATTTTTATATCTTTGTAACATTTCTGTTCAAATCTTTTCCCCATATTTTTATTGGGCTGTTTATCTTATAAGGATAATTATCTCACATTAGCTTTATTCTTTAAATATTCTGGATACAAGTCCTATGTCCTATGTGTATGTTTGCAAATTTTTTCTCCAAGTCTTTGGCTTGCCTTTTACTTACTTTTTCCTTTTATTTTTTAGTGATGTGTTTTGAAGTTTTTACTTTGATGAAATCAAGTTTATTATGTCCTATATAACTTTAATCCAAGGTCATAAAGATTTGCCCATTTTCTTCCTAGAAGTATTTTAGTTTTGCTTTTATGCTTTGGTTTATGATCCATTTTGAGTTGGTTTTTGTGTGTGGTGTGAGGTTTCTGTAGAAATTTATAATGAGCCTTTATGGTATTTTCTGCATCATGTGAAGATTTTTTGCCAGTCTTTCTGAAGAGTAATCTGATAATATATTTAAGAGTCATAAAAGTATTATACCCTTTGACCTCATTATGACCTGAAGGCAGTACCATAAAAAGATGAAAGATTATAGATATTTATTGTGCTATTAATGATAAAATTTGACATAATCCCACTATTTAAGGGCAAGAGAATGGGTTAGCTTTACAAGAGGGGCTTGGGATCAAATAATATTGGTTCAAATCTCGGCTCCGCTGACTATTGGATTTTCAGACACTCTGTTCTGTGGAATCTCAGGACTTTGCAAAATGGGGACACAGTAGTAGCTCCGTCATCAGTGACGTGACTTATTTGGTCATATTTGATGTCTTACCATTGCACGTCAGATGTGGACTGTTTTATGTGGGGACTTGAGCTTGGTTATGGCTCGTTTTTCACACTCACCTAGCTCTCGATGCACTAGGATGAAAAGTAGGTGATGTCAAACCATGAGAACTTGTCACACAACCTTGGGAAACAAGTTCATAATTGGAGAGCAAGAGGGAAGCCGTTTCAGGCTGGTTTGTGCTTAGCTTGTTACTACCTGGCATGTACTGACATGAGTAAGATTTACTCTAGGGGGTAAGACTAATATTAGCCACCATGTGCTCTTTCCTCTCGATTTCCTTCTTGGTTTGTGTGCATTTAAAAATTTTTTACAGATGCAGTACAGGCACAGTGTAGAAAATTAGAAACTATACATAAAAAGCAACCCCACCACTGGCCACTGCCAACAGCCTAGTGCACTAGTTTTTTTTTTTTTTAAGATTTAAAAAATTTCTTTCTCCCCACCCCGTTGCTGTCTTGCATTCACTGTGTCTGTTTGTTGGGTGCTGGGCTTCTCTTTTTGGGAGGCACCCAGAACTGAACCCGGGACCTCTCCTGTGAGAGGGAGGTGCCTCATCGCCTGAGCCACCTCCGCTCCCTGCTCTGTTGTGTCTCTCGTTGTGTTTCCTCGCTGAGTCTCTTGGTTGCGTCATCTTGCTGCGTCAGCGCATCGCATCAGCCCATCATGTAAGCTTGCTGTCTTGCACATCTTCTCCAGGAGACACTGAGAACCAAACCCAGATCTCCCATGTGGTAGGCGGGAGCTCCATCGCCTGAGACACATCCGCTTCCCTTATTTCTTTTTGAAAACATTTTCGGTCACTAATTTTTGTTGTCCCATTACAGTCCTTTTTTTTCTCATTACATCCAAACCATATTCACCACAATCCATTGGTTTGTCTGATTTATACAGAACTCAAGTAGGACAATGCATTGCATCTGCTCATTTTATTCCTTGCATTTCTTTTAACTGAGCAGTGTTTTTAACAAGTGCTGGCTTGTCGGAAAGGCTGGGCCGGTTGTCCTCGAGTCCCCTCCTGAATGTGGGCTGCCCCTGGTGGTGCCCCTTGGCCTCCTCCTCAGCTCTGGCTAGCGCCGGTCATAGGTGACGTTGGGCACTTCACGACACATCACAGCAGAGAATACCTTGGCCCCTCCATGGTGCCAAGATCATGGGTTTCTTTTGCTTCCACCTTTCGGGGCCGTCCACAGCTCATTGCTGCCCTGGGCGAGCAGTGTCCAGAAAGGAGCAGGCGTACCCAGTGAAGAGGGTGCAAGAAGGCCTCACCATGGCGCGAGGTGGTCGTTTTGCTCTTCCAGAAGGAAGAGAGTAAACATAAGGACAAAATGAGTCTGGATCCAGAGCGTGATAGGAAGAAAGCTTTGTGGCTTCTGACCCCAGAAGCAAGGAGCTCTCCATTTCCAAGTTCTCAGGCACACACAGCTCTCAGCACCTTAGCTTTCCCTACACGGTTGGGGGGGAATTCTGCCCTTCAGTATGCCCCTCAGTTTAATTGCACACCTGGTTAATGTTACATGAAATGGTGGGGGTGGGGGAGAGGGAATAAAGTGACATCTGGAGCTGAGTCTGAAGGATTTCTTCATTATATCCTTCTGGAGAGTACGTGTGAGCTTAATTCTTTTATATACTTTGTCAGACTGAATATTAAACTGAGAAGGGTTAAGAATGCTGTCTGTCCGGCTAGAATTATTAGAAGATGAGAAAATGATTTGTATGTTAGGACTTTGGGGGATAACCTGGTATGTGAAGAGAGTGATTTATTTGTATGGCTCTAATTTGGGTCATTGGTTAGTAGTTAGTATGCCTTTGTAGCTATCTAAATTAGTGATAAGATTTGCATGATCTTTTTTACTGTAATGTTAAATAATTTGAACTTTCATGTTGGAAAACATGGAATTTTTAAATGTTGGTTTGAACCTACCTGTTTTAATTCAACCTGGCTTCTTTGGATTGAGGGAGGACCATAGTGTAATTTTGAAAATAGTGACTAGGTCGACTCTATCAGTATTTTTGGTAGCTGGTGGACCAGATTAAATGGTACCCAACTACTGCTTATAGAACAGAAACTGGTGCTTTAAAAACAGGCGGTTTAATTTACAACTTAATTTATTTTTTATTTAAAAATTAAAAATAGACAACCTAAAAGTCATTTAAACCATTTTAAGTGGACAGTTCTTTGACATTAAGAAATCTGAAAATCCTCTAACTTTCACCACTATTTCCAGGCAATTTCAACATCCTAAACCAAAACTCAGACTTGTTTAGCTATAACTCCCCATTCCAACACTATTCTGCTTTCTGTGTCATTGAATTTGCTTATTCTAATTATTTCCTATTAGAGAACTCATACAATGTTTGTCCTTTTGTATCTAGATAATGTCCTTCAACCTGATGTCTTCAGGGTTCGTCTGTGTTGTCACATTCCAAGCCTGTCGTGCTGTTCCCTTGTATGGCTAGACCACATTTGTTTATCCCTTCATCTGTTGATGGACACTCGATTGCTTCTATCTTTTGGTTATTGTGAATAATGCTGCGATGAACATTGATATCCAAATATCTGCTTGAGTCTGTCTTCAGTTCTTTTTGAAATATACCTAAGGGTGGAATTGCCAGTCATATGGTAATTTAACTTTCCAAGGAACCACCAAACTGCTGTCCACAGTGGCTGCATCATTTTATGGTCTCATCAGCAATGTATAGACGTTCTTATTTCTCCACAATCTTGCCAACCCTTGTTATTTTTTTTTGTTTGTTTTTTTTTTAAATTATTTATTATTTTTTTTTAATTACATTAAAAAAAAAATATGAGGTCCCATTCAACCCCACCGCCCCCGCCCCCCACTCCCCCCACAGGAACACTGTCTCCCATCATCATGACACATCCATTGCACCTGGTAAGTTCATCTCTGAGCATCCCCATAGTCAATGGTCCACATCATAGCCCAGACTCTCTCACGTTCCATCCAGTGGGCCCTGGGGGGATCTACAGTGTTCCGTAATTGTCCGTGAAGCACTATCCAGGACAACTCCACGTCCCGAAAACGCCTCCACATCTCATCTCTTCCTCCCTTTCCCCACACCCAGCAGCCCCCATGGCTACCGTTCCCACACCCATTCCACATTTTCTCTGTGGACATTGGATTGGTTGTGTCCATTGCACACCTATGTCAAGTGAGGGCTTAGATTCCACATGGGTACTGGATGCACTCCTCCCGCTTCTAGTTGTAGACACTCTAGGCTCCATGTTGTGGTGCTTGACCTTCTTCAACTCCATGTTAGCTGAGTGGGGTAAGTCCAATAAATCAAAGTGTAGGAGCTGAAGTCTGTTGAGGCTCTGGGCCTGGGTGTCATATTGTCAGTCCAGAGATTCAAATCCCCTACATATATCTTAAACCCAGCACCTACTACAATTCCAATAAAGTAGCATGCAAGTCTTGTGAAAAGAGATCCCCTCTGAGTCCAATTCCATCACGCAGAAACACCAGCTCCAAAGAAGGGCCATCTGTCATGGCAGTGAATCCCTTCTGCCATGACCATAGAACCCGTGGGTCTCTTTATCCCTCAAAAGAACCAATACCTGGAGTTGTATCTACCTTATCTGTCTCTTAGACTCTGTTCAGTTGTACATAGGGGTATTCTTCTGACAACCTCCAGACTCTTTTTTAGAGACTCACAGCCTTATAATCTCATTTCTCCTTTCCATTTCCCCCTTACATTAGGTCAAACCGCCTCCCGAAGTCATGTTATTATATGTAGACAGGTATATTCTGCTGTTCCGCATTGAATCTTTAATTCAAGGTCATTTTCTAGTTGCTTCTTCAGCTGGTATGTGGTAGTGATCCCTCGGTGCCAGGGAGGCTCATCCCCGGGTGTCGTGTCCCACGCTGGGGGAAATGCATCACATCTACACGCTGAGTTTGGCTGTGAGAGTGGCCACATTTGAGTAACATGAAGGCTGTCAGGAGGAAACCGCCAGGCACAGTGCTACTCTAGGCCTTGTTCTTATTGCAGGTGTATAGGCTCAAAAGTGTAGCCATTAGTATCAAGAGCCCACTGTTGGGCCCTCCTTCCTTCCTGGTTCTTGCCGTTGCACCTGGAGGATTGCCGCTGCTCTCCCAGGGCCCACAACAGTGACCCCCCGGCCAGGAGCCCAGTACCCCCCCAGCTGTTGTTTTTAATTGTTTCCACTATGAGTATATATAGACATTACCATATACCCTGGGCATATGCCCTGTATAACTCCCTGTCAACCATATATATCTTGTCAATAACATCCCATATCAGTATTCCTCCGCTGCCATTGTTGAACCACTCTGTGATCCAAAACTTCCCGTAAAATGAATCCCAACATAATGTCAGCTTCAGAAGAGTCTTAGATCACCGAAATTCATATATACAATATACAGTATTTCCCCAGATCCGCCATAAAACCTTTTCCCTTCCACAGCAATAATCTTTTAACTTATTCATATCATATTTCCTGAAACTGATGTACAGATTCCGAAACTATAGTTTTCAAACAAGGTGACATTTGTGCTTACTATGTGGTCCATACTTTAGGTTGTACAGTTTTCTAAATTTTTTAGTTATCCTATGTTTTGTCTTATGGTTTTCATTATTAGTCTGTCGTCCCCTATATGTTTTTGGTGTAATATTAGCTGTTTTATATTCATCCTCGTGTACTCTCACATAACTCCTCTTTTGCCCCCTTATTTACCTTTGTTCCATCCATTGCACATCCATTTTCCCCTCCCCTTAGGGCCCACAACGCCTGCCAATCTAATGCCCTGGGAGCCGTCCTTTCTCACGAGAGATACAGTTCTCTCTATTCGACGGCATTAGTCTTCCCCAGGATATGGGTCCACCCCACCCAATGGTAGAACCCACCTTGGCAAAATGAGCCTTCAGCTATTCCCTCCGGAGTCCGTCCCGCATCAGACCATACCCCCTGAGCGTCCTAACCAGGTAACCCTCCTACTTATACTTTGATACGTTTTACTCAACATTTAGTTCTCAACGAACTTTTGACACGCTCCCATGTTCGTATGTTGCCCCTCCCTCCCACCCCTTGTTATTTTAAGTATTAATAATATCCACCTAGTGGGTATGCAGTGGTATCTCATCATAGTTTTAATGTGCAGTACTCTATTGGCTAATGATGTTGAGCATGTTTTCATGTACCTGTTGGCCATTTGAATATGTTCTTTGGAGAAACATGTATTCAAATCCTTGGCCCATTTTTTAATTGAGTTGTCTTTTCATTGTTTTGGTAGAAGTTCTTTATATGTGCTGGATATTAAACCCTTATCAGATATATGGTTTCCAGATATTTTCTCCCATTTTGTAGTTTTTTCACTTTCTTAATAGTGTTCTTTGAGTTACAAAAACTTTTCAATTTTGATGAAGTCCATTTTATCTATTTTTTCTTTTGTTACTCATGCTTTGGTATAAAATCTAAAATCCTTTGCCTACTCCAAGGTCCTGAAGGTATTTTACTATATTTTCCTATGAGAGTATTACAGTATTAGCTCTTATATTTAGGTTGTCAGTCCATTTTGAATTAATTTTGTATATGGTCAGAGGTAGGGGTCCACATTCATTCTTTTGTGTGTGGATGTCCAGTTTTTCCAGTGCGTTTGTTGAAGGCTGTTCTTTCTCCACTGGATGGACTTGGCCCCCTTGTTGAGAAGCAGCTGCCCACAGATGTGTGGACTCACCTCTGGACACTCAGTTCTGGTCCATTGGTCTATATGCCTAGCCTATGTTAGTACCACACTGTTTTAGTTACTGTAGCTTTGAAGTAAGTTTTGAAATCGGGATGTGGGAGTCCTCCAACTCTCATCTCTTTCGAGATTGTTTCTGCTATTTGGGGCCCCTCGCTATTGCATTTTAATTTGAGAATCAGCTTTTCTATTTGTGTAAAAAAGGCTGCTGGAATTTTTTTTTTCTTTTTCTCCTCCTCCCCCCACTCTGCTGTTTTTTGCTGTCTGCGTTCATTTGCTGTGTGCTCTTCAGTATCTGTCTCTCTTTTTGTCTTGTCTTCTTGTTTTTCTCCTCTAGGATTCACCGGGATTCGATCCTGGAGACTCTTGATAGGGAGGGAGGTTCCCTGTCAGTTGGACCTCACTCAGTTCCTGGTTTCTGCTGTGCTTCGTCTTGACTCTCCCCTTGTCTCTCTTCTGTTGCGTCGTCATCTTGCTGCGTGACCCACTTGTGGGCACTGGCTCACCATGCGGGCACTTGGCTTGCCGCCGAGGCACACTTTCTTTTTCTTTTCCACCAGGAGGCCCCGGGGATTGAGCCTGCATCCTCCCATGTGGTGGTGGAAGCCCTGTCACCTGAGCCGCGTCCACGTCCTCTGCTGGAGTTTTGATAGAGATTACACTGACTTTGTAGCTCACTTTATGTAGTAGTGACATCTTGAAAAGATTAAGTTTTCCATTCCATGGATATGAGATGTGTTTCCATTTATTTAGGTGGTCTTTAATTTCTTTCAGCAATGTTTTGTAGTTTTCAGTGTACAAGTCTCTTTCTTGGTTAAATTTCTTCCTGGGTGTTTTCTTATTTTAGGTGCTATTGTAAATGGAATTGTTTTCTTGATTTCCTTTTCAGATTGTTCATTACCTGTGTATAGAAACCCAGCTGACTTCTGTGTGTTTATCTTCAACCCGGCAACTTTGCTGAATTTGTCAGTTCTAGAAGCTTTCTTTTGGATTCTTTGGAATTTTCTCTATATAGGATCATGCCGCCTGCAAATAAGGAAGATTTTATTTCTTCGTTTCTAATTGGAGGTCTTTGGTTTCTTTTAACTTCCAGGACAGTGCTGGTAATAGTGGTGGCAGGGGGCCTCCTTGTCTTGCTCCTGGCCATAGAGAGGTGGGGGCGGCGGTGCTGCCGCGGTGCATTGAGACACCGGGGCTTCCAGCAGATGGCCACTTTGATACTTGCACAGAATGCAGAGTCCAGGAGGCAGATTGTCTCTTTGTTGCTTACATAGCACAAAGAGGCCAAAGAGCAAGGGAAGAAATCCCTGGGTGGCCAAAACTACCCCGGGCCAGAGTCGATGGGTGACAGCTCTGCACCTCACGCTGGAGCAGAGAAGCTAGCCTTTACTGCTCGAGTGTGGTGTTTATCTCCTGGGGCAAGGGACTCTGCACCTGCGAACCCCCGCCAGCACCAGGGGCAGGTGGCTGGGCCTTTTCCTTCACCCTGACGTGTCCCCCAGCAGAGATGGTGCCACCCGACAGGAGGTAGTGGGCGGGGTGGAGGGCAGCCGTCGAGCAGCGCCAGCAGGTGAGGTCTGGGCAGTGGCCGCTTCCCGGGCGGCTGACAGGCTTTTGGTCTTCATCATCGAGTGTGACATCGCAGTGGCTTCTCATAAATGCCCTTTGTCATGTTGCCTTTTTTTTTAAACCTAGATATTAAGTGCGTTCACAGCTTTTTCCCCCAATCCTATTTTCACTTTAGATCAACAGGGGGCCCTTCCAGTCGGAGTGGACATCGGATGGTTGCCTGGAAGAGACAGTTAATTGTCTTTGGTGGTTTCCATGAGAGTACAAGGTTGGTACCAAGGATAGAGGCCTCTTTCTTTCCTGGAGCAGAGAGGAGCAGGCTTTTCATGGGAAGAACCGTTCTGAGTACACAAGGACAGCCTGCCCACCCCCAGGCCAGGGCCCAGGGCAGACACCCGCGTCACTGCAGGAGAGCCTCCTTGGCTTACTGCTCCACGTCACCACCTTGAAATTCTTAGGAATTGTCCAGCAGGGGCCCCATGCCTCACTGTGCCCAGGGCCCCGCAGCTGTAACCTACCATCTCTTAAACAGGGCTGTCAACCTTTAGCCAGTCCAGGATCCCGGAGGGCTCGTTAAAGCCCTGCCTGTCCCATGCCCTGGGCTTGCTGACTGGTGAGCTGGGCGTGGGGCCTGGGAACTGGCACGTCTAGCAGGTTCCCGGGCGCTGCCGCTGCTCTGAGCACGCTGGTCTGCAGTAGTTAGACGTCCCTCTGCGCAGAGAGCAGCGAGCCTGTGTGCCGCCCTGGTGCTCAGGAGGCGGCTCGGCTTCTCTCTGGTGTCGTGTTTGTAAACTCTTTCAAGCTGTGCGCATTCCCCGGGCAAGTAGCAGCTTCTCGCCTTGTTCTGAGGCTGATGTCTGTGTAAGACCCTCTTCGGCATCCTCAGTTCAGTCCAAGGAAGCCAGACCTAGGCGGGCAGGCTGTCGCTGTCACCCTACGGTGACGGTGTAAGTAAGTCTTCGAGGCTCTTGAGCGTGCTGAAGTCCGGCTGTCAAGTGCCCTCGTCTGGCCTCCTCCCCTGGGGCCTCCTCAGAACTCGGATCTCTTCTTCTGCTCCTAGTCCTTTAAAAAAGCACTTTGTCATTGTTTACTCAGTGTGGTGGCAGCACACACATGTTTGTCCTATTCTGAACTCATTTGCACAGATGTTCTTTTGGTAATTACTGGCTCATGAAAATACCCGTCACACATTTATGTAAAGAAGGCAGTGGTGCTTCGGGGGTCCCTGCAAATGCTGCGTGGCCTTCACCTGTTCCCCATCTCAGGACAAGGCAGGGTGGGGTAGATGGGGCCCAATTTAGATTTCATGATACAGAACATTTTTGTCAGTTTGGGAAAGGAGATGTAAATTCTTCAGGCCCCCTCCCCTCCCCCTCCCTCTCCTCTCTCTTCTTTTCTAACAAAGGTAATTATTTTCAAAATGGAGATGTGGGGCTTAATGAACTTTTCCCTTCCTTAATCCAGCCTGCAGTGTGTGGGGCTGTGAGGGAGGCCGACACAGTGCCTCCCATCATTGAACTTAAAGTTCATACGTGGAGTCAAGTGTAGAGTAATCCTAAATTGCAGCTTCTTCAAAGGCAGAACCTGTTTTCAGAGCTCTTGGTATTGGTTATCATTTTTCAAAAATATTTATTTAGTATTTCAAGTACACAGAAAAAATTAAAATACTAAAACATTTATTAATAAGTTTGACTTTTCAATACCAGCTTTCCTTGAAGCAGCTACTATTTATCTTGTAAAATAGGATTTCTTTACTGAGTTTCTGAAACCCTGAGACAGCAGTGGACTGTTGTGAAGTCCTATAGAGACAGCTAGCCCCCGAGCTCTCCGTTTTCCCGTTAGGAGCCGTCCTCCCCCCGAGGCGTGGCCGTCGGGAGTTCCCTTTGCCGCTTGCCGTCGGCCGTTCCTTCAAGCCGGATGACGCGGAGCACGCCAAGCGAACACCTGCCGTTCCCTGCAGTGCTGGGTGGTGTCGCAAAGGACAGCTCTGTGCCAGTCCTGTGCTAGCAATGACGATTTCACACCTGCAGTTTAGAGTAACTAACTTGCAGTATGAAAAAAAATGACTTCAGACTTCTGATGAAGTTCCTCACTGCCTCCATGTTTCTTATAAAATCTGTTTTGGCTCCTTTTGAACAGCCGGTGGCCCTTGCTCTTCAGTGGCCGTTATTGCTCTGACCCCAGCCCCTTGGCGTATGCCTTAGTCCTCGTGAAACCTACCTGTCAGGACATGGCCTTCCAGTGAGCCGCGGTTTCTCCATGGGATGTGGGCAAAACCGCCACTCTGCCCCTTACTCTGCTGCCACTTAAGTACCCAGGGCCCTGGGGGACGCCTCAGGCCAGGCCCCTTGGCCATGGCTTGCATTCGTTGGCCCGAGCTTTGTGTCATGTGTCCTCCAGCTCCGTAGACATCTGCTCTGCCACGGGCTTTCTAGTTCCTTGTAGCTCATCTCTCCTTTCTTTCCTCTCCAACTCAGCCTAGGGTCTCATAACATGTCTTGCCAAGCTGTAAATATCTCGATTTTCATTGTTCAGTTATATCTGTAATTCACAGCTAGTCTTAAAGTTAGATGCTTAGTAGTCTAAGAGGTAGTTATTTGCAAGCTCCTTACTTGTGACCTATGTAAGGAATTAGGGTATTACTTTCAGATAAGGTTCCAGATCCAGGTTAACGGCTGTGCTTTGTTGAGCTAGCATTATTTCTAACTTTCAAATGCAAGCACAAATGCTCGCAGTCCTTTAATATGAATTACAATAACTTAGTGAAAAGGGTAGAAAATTGACCTTCAAATAGTCATGTTTTTAAGGTCCACCTTTTTGGATCACTCCCTTTTCCTGTGGTTTCTGCCCAGAGACTACGTCTATTACAACGACGTGCATGCCTTCAGCCTGGACACACTCACCTGGATGAAACTGTCTCCGGCAGGAACAGGGCCCAGCCCACGGTCAGGCTGCCAGGTGTCGGTCACCCCACAGGGCAGCATCATCGTCTACGGAGGCTACTCGAAGCAGGTGAGGGGTTGGGGTCAGGGATGGTGAAATGGGTGGAAACTGCCAGATACGACCACGTTTGTTTAGTGTAAGCAATTCTTGTTACTAAATTCTGGGGCCGTGTTAGAACTGGGCAGAGAGTGTTAGGCAGCTCCTGTAGGAACGTCCTAAGACTTTGAGGCCGGAGTATGTTCTAATCTGTATCCACTCAGACATGGCAGAAGGACTGAGGCCTCCTTCAGCCACACACACTAGCTGCCCCTGGGCATCCTTGTCTGACCATGCGGCAATGTGCTGCTCCAGCTGCTGATAGGCCCCTGGCTTCTGAACCTGCCAGCACTGCTGATAGCAGCCGTCTCGTGTGCGACTGCTGTGCCCGCACAGGCTGGTGGAGCGCCCGGGGCGTGCCAGTGCATACTCGTCGGCACCGTGTCTGCTGGTGCCTGTGCATGCTCGTGGAGCACCCGAGGCATGCCAGCCCACACTCGTCAGCGCTGCCTGAGAGTTCCCGTTGACACCTCCTTGTTGGCACTGGATTTTACTGACTCTGAAGCTTTGGTGACTCTGGGCAGTGTGAAATGGCATCTCATTGTGGGGTCTTCCTATCCTTTTATTTTGGAATTTTTCAAGCACACAGCTGACCTGAAAGAATTTGACAGGGAACACTTATCCTCACCACGTGGGCTCTGGTGTTCATTTTTAGTTGATTGTTTCATGGTGTCCCGTGCACGGGCTTTTTATTGCCCCCCTGCTGCCACACTAGTCCAGGGGTTGCCCCTTGGGAAGCGTTTCTGCCATTAACACTTTACTATACTTGTTTTATCCTGTATCTCTTCCTTTATCTATACCACTATTTGCCTATCAGTTGTCTTTTTTGGTGTACTTCAAAGAGAATTGCAGACATCTGTATACTTCCCCTGAAAAATACTAAAATACACATATCATTGGAGTTCAAGGTTGATTTTTTTTTTTTAAAGTACGGGAGCAGGGATTGAACCCAGGACCTCATGTGTGTAAAGCCAACACTCAACCACTGAGCCACACCATCTCTCCTGAGTTGGTTTTGTTTGTTCCCTTGTTTGTTTTTGGTTGTTTTTAGGAGGCACTGGGGACTGAACCCGGAACTTGTGGGAAGCAGGCGCTCAACCACTTGAGTCACATCCACTCCCAAGTGTGAATTTTTTAAATGTAAAGTTTATGTACAGTGATGCACATCTTTTATGTCTCTACCTGCTGGTTTTGACCGTGCACACACAGGTGTAATCAACGCCCCATTCTCACTCCTCCTCCCAGCTATGCCTCAGCCCCACCCCCTCGAGAGGCAGAAGCTGTTCTGGCTTTTTTCCATCATGTATTGGGTTTGTTCATAACTTTTCCTATTGATTTTCTGTTTTCTAGTTTGTTGATTTTATTATTTCCATCCTTCCCCTTTATTCTTTTTTTTTCCTTAAGTTGAACCAATCTTAGATCTTTTTGAATATAGGTATTTCTCTTTAAAAACTCCTTTGGTTGCATGTTACAGATTTTATCTTCAATTCGAATTCCTAATTTCCCTTGTGGTTTCTTTGAACTGTGCCTTTTTTATGAGTGTTTAATTTTCAAACGTTTGAGATGTTCTTGGCTGTCTTATTGCTAGTGACTTCTGATTTAAGTCCACTGTGTCTAGGGAGCCTGCTCTGGGTGAGTCTAGTCCTTTTCAGTTTACCGAGTTTTGTTTGATGACTCAGCTGTGTTGGTGAAAACCCCATGGCCCTGAGAGCAGCACGTGTGATGTGTGCCGCAGCTCTGGGTGCCATGTCTGGGGTGCCCACTCTGGTACCATAGTCAAAGCACCCATCTGCGTTCTTGCTGCAGTTTCCCCAGCTGTTTCAGTGCAGGTTGTAAGAGGGGTGCTCAGATCTGCATGCATGGTTTTGGAATTGTCTGTTTCTCCCTGAAATTCTTGAGTCTCTGCTTCATGTTTTTTGAATCTCAGTTTCTAGGAGTGGATCTGCCTCCTGGGGATTTGCCCTTCTGTGCTCTTCCCTTGGAAATGTTCCTGGCCTTGGCGTCAGTTTCTCTGCTGTGAGCACGGCCGCTCCAGCCACCTCAGGGCTGTCTCCTTTTTTGGCCTGGGTTAGCATTTTTGCCCATCTGCTTTCACGCTCTTTATGTCTACGTAGATTTCTTGGAGAAAGCTCATCATTGGGCCTGCTTTTCTGTCCGGCCTGACATCTGGAGAGGGAAGTCAGAACACTCACTCGCAGGGATGGACTTGGGCTGTGATCTCCTGTTTTGTTCTGTGCTTGTTGTTTCCCCTCTTCTCTGTTCTTGTGCTCTTCCTGCCTTTCTTCTTTTGGACTATTTGAATGTTTTTTCAAGTTCTTTTTCGATTTTCTTTTTGCATTATTTTTTTAATGTATTTTTTTATTGAAGTATATCATTCATACTTGAACATGCATAAATGATAAGTGTATGATAAATATTGTGAATTTACAAAATAAACATGTATAACATACAGGGGGCTCATATATCACCCCTCCACCAACACTTCACATTGTTATGAAACATTTGTTACAAACTATGCAAGAACATCATCAAAATATTACTAGTAACTATAGTCCCTATCTTATATTTGGTTTATTTTCTCCCAACCCACCCTATTTTTAAAAAATATGTTTTTATTACAGAACTTACAAAACAGTCATGCATATGTGTAGAATGTGAACTGTACACCAACACCTCACACCATGGTGGAATAGTTGTTACAGATTATGAGATAATATCATCAGACTATTACCACTCCATAGTGTACATTTGGCACACTTTTTTCATACACCCCCATTTTCAGCACAGTACATCTTTGGCATAGATGCATGAATATTACAGGATTGTTGTTAAACATAGTTCATAGGTCTCTGCAGCTGTATTTTTCCCATGCTTCTCCACACTCCCATGACCCTGCAATAGTGATGTACATCTGCTCTAGCTCACAGAAGGACACTCTTGCATTTTACCCCTGACCACTATTCTTATCCACCTCCGGGTTCACTGTGTTATTCAGTCCCTAGCACATTCCTTACGTGTGGGGCTCCCCTATGTGAGGGACACCCCTGTGTAGCATGGCACTCCTTGCGCACATCAGCACTGCGTGTGGGCCAGCTCACCACACGGGTCAGGAGGCCCTGGGTTTGAACCCTGGACCTCCCATATGGTAGGCAGATGCTCTATCAGTTGAGCCAAATTCACTTCCCTCTTTGATTCATTTTTAGTTAATTTTTGTGTAAGGTGTGAGATAGGGGTCTTCTTTCTTTCTTTTGGCTATGGATATCCAGTTCTCTCAGCACCATTTATTGAATAAACTTATGTCTCAGCTGGGTGGGTTTGACAGGCATGTCAAAAATCACTTGGTCATAGATGTGAAGGTTGTTTCTGAACCGTCAGTTCAGTTCCATTGGTCTGTGTATCTATCTTTATGGCAATTCCATGCTGTTTTTACCACTGTAGCTAGGTAATATGATTTAAAGTCTGGAAATGAGAGTCCTCCAACTTCACTTTTCTTTTTTAAGATGTTTCTGGCTATTCAGGGATTCTTACCCTTACTTGATAAATTTGATAATTGTGTTGTTTTCCATTTGTTTAAAAAATGCTGGTGGAATTTTTATTGGGATTGCATTGAATCTGTATATCAATTTGGGTAGAATTGACATCTAAATGCTGTTTAATCTTCCAATCCATGAACATGGGATGTTCTTCTAATTATTTAGATCTTTTTAAATTTCTTTTAGCAATCTATTACAGTTTTCTGAATACTAGTGCTTTACATCCTTGGTTAAGTTTATTCCTAAATATTTGATTCTTTTAGTTGCTATTGTAAATTGAATTTTTTTCCTGATTTCCCCCTCAGATTGCACATTACAATTGTGTATAAACACCACTAATTTTTGTGTTTTGATCTTGTATCCTGACTACTGAAATCCTTTATTAGCTCTAGCAGCTTTGTTGTAGTTTTTTGGGACTTTCTAGGTATAGGATCATATCATCTGTGAATAGTGAAAGTTTTACTTCTACCTCTCCTATTTGGATGCTTTTTATTTCTTTTTCTTGCCTGATTGCTCTAGATAGAACCTCTAGCACTATATTGAACAACAGTGGTGACAGTGGGCATCCTTGTTTGTCCCTGATCTCAATGGGAAAGTTTCAGTCTTTTCATCATTGAGGACAATGTTAGCTGTTGGTTTTTCATATGTGGCCTTTATCATGTTGAGAAAGTTTCCTTCAATTCCTATCTTTTGTTGTATTTTTATCAAGAAAGGATGCTGTATTTTGTCAGATGTCTTTTCTGCATCAGTCGATAAAATCATGCTATTTTTCTTGATTTATTAATGTGTATTATGCTGATCGATTTTCTTGTGTTGAACCATCCTTGCATGCCTAGTGTAAAACCCACTTGCTCATGATGAATAATTCTTTTAATGTGTTGTTGGATTCGATTAGCAAGTATTTTATTTTATTTTTAAAGATTTATTTTATTTATTTATTCCCTCCTTCCTCTTCCCCTTCCGCTCCCCTGCTGTTTTTGCTGTCTGTGTCCATTTGCTGTGTGATCTTCTGTATCTGTTTCTCTTTTTGTTTTCTCTTGTCATCTTTCTTCCTCTAGGATTCACTGGGATTTGATCCCAGGGAACCCCGACATGGAGAGAGGTTCCCTGTCAGCTGTGCCACCTCAGTTGCTGGTTTCTGCTGCGCTTCACCTTGACTCTCCCCTTCGTCTCTCTTTTGTTGCGTCATCATCTTGCTGCGTGACTCACTTGAGTGGGCACTGGCTCACCATGCAGGCACAGTCTCACAGGCACTTGGCTCACCACGCACGCATGCTTTCTCTTCATTTTCACCCGGAAAGGTCCCAGGGATCGAACCCAGGTCTTCCCATATGGTAGGTGGAAGCCCTGTCACTTGAGCCACATCCGTTTCCTGATTAGCAAGTATTTTATTGAGGATTTTTGCATCTATATTCATTAGAGAAATGGGTCTGTAATTTTCTTTTTTCGTAATGTCTTTATCTGGCTTTGGTATTAGGGTGATAGTGGCTTCATAGAATGAGTTTGGTGTAGTGTTCCTTCTTGGTCAATTTTTTGGAAGAGCTTGAGTAAGATTGGTATTAAATCATCTTTGAATGCTTGGTAGAACTCACCCGTGAAACCGTCTGGTCCTGGGCTTTTCATTTTAGGGAGCTGTTTGATGACTGTTTCAATCTCTTTACTTGTAATTGGTTTGTTGAAGTCTTCTCTTTCTTCTAGGGTCAATGTAGTTTGTAAGTTTTTAGGACTTTTTCCATTTCATCTATATTATCTAGGTTTTGGCATAAAATTGTTCATAGCATCCTCTACTGATTTGTCTTATTTCTGTGGGGTCAGTAATAATGTTCCTCTTTTCATTTTTTATTTCATTTATTTGCATCTTCTCTCTTATTTTTCTTAGTCTAGCTAAAGTTTTGTCAATTTTGTTAGTCTTGATTAACCAACGTTTGGTTTTGTTAATTTTCTTTCTTTTTTTTCCCCTCAATTTTATTCATTTCTCCTCTGATCTTTGTTATTTCATTCCTTCTATTTGCTTTGGAATTAGTTTGCTGTTCTTTTTCTGGTTCCTGCAGCTGTGAAGTTAGGTCATTGATTTTAGCTCTTTTTTAATGTAAGCATTGAGGGCTATAAATTTTCCTCTCAACACTGCTTTTGCTGCATCCCATAGATTCTGATATGTTTTGGTCTCATTGTCATTTGTCTCAAGATATTTATTGATTTCTCTTGAAATTTCTTCTTTGACCCACTGATTATTTAAGAGTGTGTTGTTTAAATCTCCATATGTATGTTAATTTTCCCTTTTTCTGCTACTTGTTGATTTCCAGCTTTATTCCATTATGATCAAGAAAGTGCTTTGTATAATTTCAATTTTGTTGAACTTATTGAGATCTGCTTTGTAACACAACATCAAGCATTTGAAAAGAATGTGTATCCTGCTTTTTTGGGGTGCATTGTTCTGTATATTTATGTCTGTTTGGTTTAGTCTATTATATTATTCAAGCTCTGTGTTTCTTTATTGATTCTCTACCCAGATATTCTGTCCAATGCTGAGAATGGTGTATTGAAGTCTCCAACTCATACTGTAGAGATGTCTGTTTCACCCTTCAGTTTTGCCAGTGTTTGCCTCATGTATCTTGGAGCATTCTGGTTAGGTGCATAACATTTATGATTGTTATTTCTTCCTGGTGTATCATCTCTTTTATTTATATGTAATCTCCTTCCTTGTTTCTAATAACAGTTTTGCTTTTAAAGTCTTATTTCATCTGATATAAGTATAGCTTCCCCAGCTTCTTTTTGGTTACTGAACCAAACCCTTTAAGTAAAGACTGAAAGTTCAGTCTGTTGGTAATCTTGGGTCTAAGTTGAGTCTCTTGCAGACAGCATATAGATGGTTCACATTTTCTTATCTATTCTGCCAGTCTGTGTCTTTTGATTGGGGAGTTTAATCTATTAACATTCATTGTTATTACTGTAAAGGCAGTTCTTATTTCATTCATTTTGATCTTTGGGTTTTATCTGTCATTTTAGTTTCACCACTCTTGACATTCGTAGTTACTGTTACTGATACAGTTTTCATTTCTAGACTCTCTTCCAAGCTTCTCTCTCCTGTATTTTCTTGGCAGGCTGTAACACTCCCTTTAGCATTTCCTGCAAAACTGGTCTTTCTGTTATAAACTCTCTGTTTCTGTTTATCTGTGAATATTCTAATCTCACCCTCATTTTTGAAAGATAATCTTGCCGAATGTAAAATTCTGGGCTGGCAGTTTTTCTTTTCCAGTATCTTAAACATGTATCACTGTCGTCTTGCCTCCATGGTTTCTGATGAGAAATTGGCACTTAATCCTATTAGGTATCCCTTATATGTTAAGCATTACTTTTCTTGTGGCTCTCAGAATTCTCTCTTTCTCTTCGGCATTTGACATTCTGATTAGTACGTGTCTTGGAGTTGGTCTGTTCAGATTTACTTGGATGGCAGTATGCTGTACTTCTTAGACACAGCTTTCTGTGTCCTTCAATAGGGTTGGGAAATTTTCCACCATTATTTCTTCAAATATTCCTTCTGACCCTTTTCCCTTCTCTTCTCCTTCTGGGACACCCATGACATGTATGTTTTGCACGTCTCTTGTTTTCATTTAGATCCCTACAACCCTGTTTCATTTTTTTCCATTCTTTATCTGTTCCTTTGTATGTTCATTTTCCGAGGCCATGTCTTCAGGCTCACTGGTCCTTTTTTCTGCTTCTTCAAGTCTGCTGTTATATGCCTCCAGTGTATTTTTAATTCCTTTTTTTGCACCTTTCATTCCCATAAGGTCTGCTATTTTTCTATGTATGCTTTCACATTCTTCTTACTATCCTTAATCTCTTGAGCCATCTCATTGAATTTATTAAGGAGCTTTGTTTGAACATCTTTGATAAGTTGTCTCAACTCCTTTATGCCATCTGGAGGCTTATCTTGTTCCTTTTAACTGGGCCATATATATTCCTATTTCTTGGTGTGGATTGTAATTTTTTATTGGTGTTTTGACATCTGGATTACTAGATGCCTTTATTCTGGATGCAGTTTCTCCCTTTAGTTTAGGGCTTTCTTTTCTCCCTTGCTCGTTGTGTAGTAGGAGTCAAGGATGTAGCTGGTGCTGTGAGCTGTGGAGGCTGAAGCTGCCCACATTGCTCCAGGAACTGATGAAGCTTCTCCCCCCTTTCTCCTCTGCCAGGGGTAGGGACAGAGCTGCAGCTGTGTGTAATAATCCAAGTTGGGCACAAGACTGACTGTAGTTGCCTGGAGAGACTGGTGAAGCTTCAGACCCCGTCTCCCCCTACCTGGGGCAGGGATGGAGCTGTAGTTGTGGGCAGCAGTCTATGCCTTGTGAGTTAAAAATGACCACTTTCCCAGGTAAACCGATGTAGCACCAGAGTCCCTTCCTGCTGGGGGTGGGAATGGGCCCTCTGGAGTGCTCAAGAATCTAATCTGTGTGGGCCAGATACTCCTGCCGTTTCCCTGAAAGACTGAGGGAGTACTGTCCCTTCTGCCCTTTGGGGGAGGAAACAGAACAACCATTGCCCAACAGTTCAGTCTTGTTAGGCCAAGAATACCTGCCTTTGCCTGGAGAGGCTGAGGAGACACCAGCCCCTCCTCTCCTTTTAGGGCATGGGGTGGATCCACAGGCACCCCACGGTTCAGTCCCTATAGCCCAAAAGTGCCGACAGTTATCTGGAGAGGCTGTGGAGACACCAGCCCCTCCTGTCCTATTGTGGAGTGGGGTGGATCCACAAGTTCCCACCAGTCCAGGCTGTGTGGGCCAGAAGCACCTGCAGTTACCCAGAGAGGCTGGACAGACACTGTCTCTTGTCCTGTTGGGGGTGGGGGTGGAGCCACAGGTGCCCAGCAGTCAAGTTTGTTCAGCCAAAAGCACCTGCAGTTGCCCGGAGAGGCTGCGGGGACACCAGCCCCCTCCTGTCCTATGGGGGGCAGAGGTGGAGAAGGACTCAGAGGCACTCAGCAAACAAGTTCGTGTAGACCGAGTCCACTAATCAGAAGCTGAGGTCGTTGGACAGCTGCCTCTTACTCCATGGTTTATGGGAAATGGAGTTTCTAACCCCAGCCACGGAATAGTTCCCGAGGCAGTTTGCACCGCAGGTACCGGCTTCCGCGGCATTGAGTGCTCTACTCACAAATCCTCTCTGCAATGGGCAGTCCCTCCCACTTGAAGGATGTGACAGGATGCTCTTTTGGTCTCCTGGGCCCCAAACAGGTGCTCTAGGTGGCTCTGGCGATGACTCCCTGCCCTAGCGTGCGCTGATTCCAGGAGCCCCTTACTCTCCTCCATCTTGGCTTCCCCCTTTTTGCATTATTTTTTAACGATTGTCCTAGATATTTCAGTATACATCTGTAACTCTTCAGACTACTTAGAGTTTTAATATTATAGGATTGTAAATTAAGTGTCGTGTAAAATGTGGAAACCTTGCACTTATCTGAGTACACACATCACCATCCTTTATACTCAGGTATTTACAGGAGCTGCGTCTACATATATTGTAAATCCCACAAACATGTTATTAGATCACATCTTTTTTTTCCAGTTCTTAAAAATTGTGGTACACTGTTTATATAACATAATATCATAAGTGTTTTAAAGACATTCTAAAGGAAAACGACACTTCCTGTTCACCTGATGTCAGCCGTTCCTGATCTCTTCACGCCTTCTCGACAGTCACCTTCTCTCTGGGTGTCATTTTCTTTCTCCCTGAAGGGCTTTCTTTGCCATTTCCTCAAGTGCAAGACTCCTCAGGACCCATCGTCCTGTTCTCGCTCACCTTTACCTCCATCGTCCTGAGCGAGCTTCTCCTGGACGTGTCGAGGTGGCGGCAGCTTCCCCCGTCCCTGCGCTCAGGGCTCCTGCGAGGTCCTCGTGGGCACTGCCCTTCCTCGCTGCTGTCGACTGTCAGCGCCCTGGGTTTTCAGCAGTTTGTGACAGGCCCAGCTGCGGGTTTCTCACTTACCATGCTTGGCATTCATTGACCTTCTTGAATCTCAAAATTTATCTTCCACCAACCAAATGTGTATTATTTTCAGCCGTTATTTCTTCAAATATATATGTGTATAAATTTTTTTTTTCCTTTTTCCTGCCCTGATTTTCTCTCCCATCCTTTCCTCCTCTCCTTTTCTGAGACTCTAAAAGATACTTAACCCCCGTGCAAGGGTTGGGGTTTGAGAGGGGTGGGAAGGGAGGTGAGCTGAATGGCGAGCATGCAGTGGTGGGTCCCCGCGCCCAGTGCGACTGCACGTCTCCTGCTCTGGAGGCTCATGTGGGGGCGCCGCCTGCCATGGCCCTTCAGCTCAACTTGGTGGCCAATGGCTTCGTGTTGGTGTCTGGGTGACAGGAGAGGCTGCGGGGCAGCGGGGAGGCAGATGGGCTGCTCTTCTCCCTGTTGGGTCAGGGCTCACGTGGGAGGTGGACATCGTCGTCCATCAGGCCCGCGCTTTCCCGTTCCGTCCCTGGGAGCAGCGGCCTGGGTCGGGGCTGCGCGGCCGCCGGGAGCAGTGGGTGTCCTCAGCCGGGCGCTCCTGGCGGGTGGCTTTTCACCGGTGGGCGTCCAGGATCAAGTTCCCTGGCTCTCTGGGGGCAGTGTTAAACAGGAGGCTTTTGCGGTTGCTTCAGGTAGTTACAAATGAACACAGTGACTGCTGGATTGCAGTTTTACTCTTTTTTTTAGGACTTCCATGAAGAAGCACCGTTTCCTGGCATATGGCACCAGAAGACGATGTGATGTTCTTTCTCTGAATAATGAGCAGGGAGACAGAGTGGAGCTGGGGAGGGAAGCTCTCCATTTGGAAACGTTTTGGCGCGTTCTTGGGGCTGGTTTCAACATCCCCAAATGACCCGCAGACCCCCATCAGGGGTCTCCACATCCTCTCCCGCCTGTGCCGCGCCCACCCCACCCAGGGCAGACCTTGCTGGAGGTCCGGTAGATGCAGTAGCTTGTGGAAATGAAGAGAGCTGACCCAGGGTTGAACAGCCATTGTTCTGGAAAGAGGAGACCAGCTCTTTTCTGCAGTCGTCTCCTGCCGGGGCTTAGAGCTGGTCGGCCTCGTCCCGACACGTCGGCTGTTGGAGGGTGCTGGGAGCAGCGGCTGCGCTGCGTGCTGAGGTGTCCCTGCTCCAACGCCTGCACTTCGAGGTTGCTCGGCACAGCAGGGGGGCGGCGGGGGACCTCAGGCCGACACCACGTGCTCAGGGCGTGGTTCTGGACAGCTGCTGCTCTCCCGCCAGCTGCCAGGCCACCCTTCAGCCCTTCTGGTCGTCTGAGTCCACCTGATCCAGGGGCCACCTCACACCTGTGGCACGTTCAGGTGGCGAGAGCGAGTCTGGATTCACGGGGACTTTCCAGAATTGGTGGAAGAGCCGAGCTGTGGATGTTGTGAATATTAACATGGGCAGTTGAGGTCGGTGGGCAAGTGTGTGGAGCAGCTCATGGCCCGCTGGAGGCGCTCCTGGGACGTCACGAGGTTTCTCTGGACCTTGGACTGGAGGCGCACGCCTCCTTCTGCTTCCTCCGCCTCCTCATCACATCACCCGTCTCCCCTTTATGCGCTGGGGAGACCCTGGGCTCGGCTCACTCCAGCTCTCTGCGTCTTCCTCAGCTGCAGCTGTGCGGGGAGCTGGCCAGGGAGGTGCTGGCCTGGCATGGGTGCATGAGGTTCACAGCCAGGGTGGGGCTCTCCTCCTGGGTGCTCTTCCAGGCCCTCTTCTTATTTCCTGGGACCAACATCCCCTCCCTCCTCTGCCTTGTGACTGGCGACCCTGCATCTCAGAGTCCACTGGGAAGTAGGTGCCTCGGGGGAGTGACCTTCCGGGCCCTTCCTGATGTGTGCCTCTTGGCACCCACCCTGGACACTGCCACGGCAGCCCCTTCCTCCCACCATGTGCACAGCTGTGGCTGGTCCGTGGCCCCCCTGGCTGGCTGCTCCCCACACTGGCCCTGCCTCTGTCCTCAACCCTCATGGTTTTTTCTCAAGGCGAGCCAGTGGGAACCTTTGAGAGAGCGTCGGGTGCCCCATTCTGCTGGCGCCCCATTCTGCTGGCGCCTCTGGCGGTGGCCACCACCCCGGGTCAACGTGCGCGCTCCTTCGGGCCTCAGCAGCCGCCCAGGACCAGCCTGCACCCACTCTGCGCCGCCTTGGTTGTGCGGAGCCCTCCCCTGCTCCCAGGAGTGGCAACGGGTGGCCTTGCACTCATGCCCCTGCGTCCCTGCTCAGAGTGTTGTCCAGGGCAGGCCTCCGGCCCCCCCCGCCCAGTGGGGACCGCTTCCAGTGCCTTCTGCTCTCCACACCCCCGTCCGCCCTGCTGGAGCCTCCCTTGCCCCCGGGGGCCAGGCCCACGTGTCTGGGCCTCGCAGTGCCCGTGGTCAGGGTGACTCGGGCAGGAACTCGACCCCACGTGCCGGGTGGTCCCGGGAGGCGCCTTCACAGTACGTTCACGTCACGTTGTATTCATGGTGATTGGCAGCCTGGCGCGTGGCCTGGAACCTGGCTGCTCGCCCGCCCTGCTTCCTCTCGGCTGACAGCCCTGGAGCCTGCGCTCTCCCATTCCAGGAGCACCGCCAGTGACTCCCCAGCACGTCCCACGTATGTCACGCCGTGTTGGCCCTTCCTGCGGGCACCGTCCTAAAGAGACGCCACCTTCCGCCCACCCTAACTGGGTCCCTGGGGTTCTCGCTCTGACCTGGGTCCTTCTCGATGCATCGGCTGCTCTTCCCCGGCGACGTGGTGTCAGGTCTCCCGGGGAGGAGGACGCAGGCTCCCGTGGGGGCCAGGAAGGTTTTCTACAGGAGACGAGGCGTGTGAGCCGGCCCCGGAAGGGTGGTTGGGGTTGCGCTCTGGTCGTCTGCGTCCGTGGTGCGCGAGCCTGCTAGCCACCGGGGTGCAGGGCACCCGGGATAGGTCGGCTTTACCTCGGGGTTTACCTCGCGGTTCTGAGCCTGCAGCTGTGTCCATGTCTGGACACTGTCAGTGTTGCTCTCCCCGAAACCGGCCGGGCAGTCCTGGGCCCTCGGCCCTGGCAGGGCTCACCACGGCCTCTGCTCGTCCCAGCCTCCCCCTCCGGGTCGCGTTGCCTTTGGCTCCGTGGTTCCGTGGCTTCCTCTCTGAGCTGCGTGCGCATCTCGCGCCTCCTCCCCATGTTCATCCTGTTCACAGAGGACCAGGAAGAGGACTAAGACCCGCACTGGCCACGCCCCACTGCAGCGACCCAGCAAGTCCCCTCCTGTGCCGGGTCCACACCCTAGGGGTGGGGTGATGTTAAGAGCAACATTCTGGGGCCATCCACCCTCAGACTGTCAGCGGGGGACAGTCCTGGTCAGCCAGGGCCGGGAACCACTGAGGATGGGGTCCGCTTTCCCAGTTGAACCCTGCACTCGGGAGTTGCCTGTCCGTCCACAGTTCAGTGTGGTTGAGCGAGGGGTTTGTGATTCGCACGCGGCACTGTTCACGCCTGCGTCCTGCCACCCAGGCCTCAGCTCACCTGTCACTCTGGTCACTGAGTCCCTCGGTCACGAATGCCGAAATCACTGGCCCTGAAATCCATGCTCTCCGCCATGCAGGGGACAAAGCCAAGCCCCTGCGGAGTTGGACCGTGCGGCCTGCACGCCTGTCCAGGGCCGCGCCTGCTGGCACCTGCGGGGCCCTTCAGATGGTGAGGCAGACCGTTTCCAGGTTTGAAAGGTCTCGGCTACGAGGCTCGTGGTG
Organism: Dasypus novemcinctus; assembly: GCF_030445035.2. Lineage (NCBI taxonomy): Eukaryota > Metazoa > Chordata > Mammalia > Cingulata > Dasypodidae > Dasypus > Dasypus novemcinctus. Next base: position 2,401,545 of record NC_080690.1, read on the forward strand.
GAGCACCTCGACGCTGCCCCATGCCGTCGGGGTGGGGTGCAGCATTTCCTGGGCCATCAGGAAGGACCGGTGTGCGGGGGTATAGGACTCGGCTCCAGGCTTGGTCCCCCAAAATCACAGCCTTCATTTAGGGGTGAACCAGTGAGCAGGCCGGGTGAACCCCCACTCCCGAGAGCACACATGCCTGGCGGAAGTTCCCAGCTGGGGTGCAAAGTGCACTGGCTTGGTCCCACCCTGTAGCTAAGGTCATGTCCAGAAATACTTTCTAGACTATTCTTTTTTTAAGTATGTTTTTTATTCTTTTAAAAGATGTGTAGATTACACAAAACATTACACAAAAGAATATAAGGGATTCTCATATGCCCCACTCCCCACACCTCCCACCCTTTCTCACATTAACATCCCTCATTAGTGTGGTAGATTCACTGCAGTTGATGAATACACTTGGAGCGTTGCCACCAAGCATGGATTACAGTTTACACTGTAGGCTACACTCTCTCCCACTCCATTCTGTAGGTTACATCAGGATATATAATGGCCTGTATCTGTCATTGCAGTGTCATTCAGGACAACTCCAAATCCTGAAAATGCTCCCAAATTACACCTCTTTTTCCCCTCTCCCTGCCTTCAGCAGAACTCCAGTGGCCATTGTCTACACATCATGATATAATTTCTTCCATTGCTAGAATACCAATAATTCTATGGTAGAATACCAGTAAGTCCACTCTAGTCCATATTTTATTCCCCAATCCTGAGTATTCTGGGATGGTGATGCCCACTCCACCTCTCATTGGGAGGGGGCTTCGACCCCACACGGCTGGTGGGTGGGCCTCTCCTGCTTGTAGTTGTGGACTCTTTCAGTTCCTTGGTGTGGCAGTCTTCATCTCCTTGTTAGTTGTCCTGGGTGAGACCAATGAACTGGAGAGTTGTGTTGCAACTCTGCCGCAGCTCAGGGCCCAGCTGGCACATCGACAGCCCAAAGGTACGCCTACCAACTCCAGCACCAGGGTTTCCCCTTGGGCTTTTTCTCTCTCTGTCCGTTTCCCTCCAGATCAGTGCCCTGAACCCTTCTGCTCTGTGGGTTCCCAAACAACTCACCTAGGCAGGAACTTGCCCCCTCTCGGCCGTTTTTTGCAAGAGAGATGGTGAGTGCCCACTCACACTGACGCCATCCTGCTGGATCCCTTTGCACTCTGTTTTTCTGGAGTGTTCTTCACCTTCCTTAGCCAGCGGTGATGCTAGAGATACTTGGCAGCAGGCACGCCAAGCAGCGTGCAGATACCAGCACCCATGTGGCAAGCGCTGCGCTGCGGCCCTCTTGCGCGCTGCCTTCCAGATGGTCCTGCTGATGAGCGGCCGCCACCGGGATGCTGCTGGCCCCTCATCCACGGCTGCCCCTGCCCGAGTGGTGGAGGTGCCTGAGCGGCGTTGCTGACGAGCCCTGGAACACAGCGGGGCCGCTGGAGCCCGGTGCCCTTGCCCCTTGCTTCTCATCCTTAAGGGCGGGCCGGGCACCGCCCCGGGCCGCCTGAGCCACAGAGCTCGGGGTCACGAGGACCCGGGGCTGCGTTCTGCGTTTTGAAAATGGCTCGGCTGGGCTGCCGCTGCAGAGAGGAGGCGCTGGCACCAGCTCCCCGCCTGCAGCCCTGCAGCTGCGCACACCTGGTCCTGAGCTGGCCTGAGCGTGTGGACGGTCCCTGGGGAGATCCTGACCACTGGAGGGCAAAGCCCTCTTTCCCCGAGCCGCAAGGACCGCTGGAAGCTGCTGGCCGGCAGCGGTGGGCGGAGAGGGGAGGCTGGAGGCCGCCTCCACCCCAGCCTGCCAGCAGGACGCTGAAGCAAGCTCTGCGGGGAACGGTGTGGCTGCCGCTTAGGGGCTCCCTGGACTGAAGGGCTGGCCGCAGGCCGCTCGGGCCATGCCGCCTCCACCCTGTCCCCAAGCCCTCATCCACAGCCACACAGACGCCCACCCTGTGCAGACCCCTGAGAAGCTGCCAGAACATCTCCGCAGAGGACGGCCAGCCGGGCCCGGCCATTCCTGTCCTACTGCGCGCTCTGGCTTGGAGGTGTTGACCGAGGCTGGTGTAACGGGCCCTCGGAGAGCAGTTCCTTGGAGGTGGCGTGTCCCTTCCAGCCTTCTTCATTTTGTTTCCACAGTACGTAGCTGCTTCATGCAGACCCGCATGCCTCTCTGGGAATAAACTTGGGACGGTCCTGGGTGCTGATGCTTACCCAGAGGGGCACCTCAGAAGTCCACAGCGGGCGAGGCGCAGGTCTTAGCTCCTGCGAAAGTCTTGCCAGCGGGAACGTGGCTGCGTATCGATGGCACGTGGTCTCCAGTGCCCAAACAGTTTTCTCTCCTACTTGCCCTCGACATGAGCCCAGCTCGACGTGCAAGGCCAGCTGGGCTGAAGCGTGGGTTGAGGCATGTGTCCACAGCACTCGTGTGCAGGCCGAGGGGACAGCTCCACGCTGCTGACCTGGCAAGAGCTCACTTGGCCTGTAACGTCAGCTGTTCTGGGCCCTTCCCGGGACTGCTCGTGTCTCGTCAGACTCTGCAGGAAATTTCAGATGCAGTTTGGTTGTTTTTCAAACTGGCATTCTAACACTTGGCACATCTCTCTCTCAGGTGGCTTTGAGTTCAGTAAGCACACTGTTAGACCAAAACCTGCCATCAGCGCCAGCTGCTTTTCTGTAAAGCAAGTCTGAGTTAAGGGCCGGGTGGCACGGGCGCCAGCTCTGCGCCAGCTCCTAGAGGAGGAGAGGGGGCTGCGGTCAGAGCCTGGGGCTGCAGAAGGAGCTTTAATGCTTCCAGGCACTCCTGCAGGTTCTGTTTCCTCTTCCAGAACAGTTGAATCCATCTTATGAAAAGACCTGCTGTGTGCATTTAAAGGTAGCATGATCTGCATTAAAAGAAAGCATTTGTAGCACAGGTAGCACCAAATTAAAGAATGAAGGAAGTTGCTTTTCGTTACTCCCTTTGAAGATAGGTGAATTGGATTCGGGGGATGTCACAACACTTCAGAAAAGGAACTGTGCTGTTAAAGGAGTAGAGGGCCGTTAGGGTGCAGACTGGCGTCCAGCTCCAGCTAGTGCGCGGTTCGGGCTGCAGGTCTGGTGACTGGTTAGCTCTGGTTAGCTGTTGGGGGTCGGACCTGGTAACTGGTTAGCTGTAGTTAGAGGTGCATGCAGCATCCCTGTTTCCCGTTCAGCTGGCAGTGGGCACCGTCACTGGACTTCTGGGCCAGTGGGCGCGGGATGTGGCGCGGGATGTGGCGCGGGATGTGGCGTGGGACGTGCTCGGCAGCCTGGCTCTCAAGATCCTGTGTGGAAACATTCAGTGTTTCTGCGTACAAGAACCCGTCCTTCCCTTGACCTGCTGGTTGTTAGGAGGAAAAACTGGCAAAATTGTGAAAGAAGGCAGGTATAGCAACGCGGCCAGGAGCTCGGCTCCATTCGAATTTCGAGAGGTTGTGCTCCCCCAAGGACCCTCCAGCGACGAGGCCTTGGGAGATTTCAGGCCCCGTGACACTGGGTCTGTCCTGGGTTGACCTGCTGGAGCTGGGGCATGGGCCCGTCTCCACGGCGGGCTGCAGAGCAGGGGTCCCGCTCCAGCTGCACAGGTGTTCTAGAAGAGAATGGAAGGGGACCTGGACCCGCCCCTTACGCCCCTGAGATTCAGGCTGCCCCCACAACTAGGTGTTGAACGTGTATCACTCTTGGTTTTGGGATCATCAGGCCCAGATGGAAACCTGAAGTATCTGTTGATGTTTAGAGTGTGTCATTTTCCCAAAGGGAAATAGCGCTTTCTTCCCTCTTACAGTAAACAAAATGCATGTTTTGTTTTTTTTAATTAGAGAAGTGGGTTTCCAGAACAGTCATGCCCGTATTCCAGGTTCCCATACCCCCCCACACCCCCCACCCTCCACCAGCACCTTGCATTGGTGTGGAACCTTTGTTAGAATTGATGACAGCACATTTTTATAATTGTACTATTAGTTAAAGTCCATGGTTTAACTTAGGGTTCACTGTGTAGGGCAGTTCCATGGGTTTTTAAAAATAATTTTATTCTGTTGCCATATATACAATCTGCCATTTCCCCTTTTAACCACATTCCAATAGACGCTTCGGTGTTAGTTGTGTTCCCAGTGCTGTGCTACCATCCCCACCCTCTGTTAGGAAACAGTTTCCCCTTCCACGTAGGACCCCTGCACGTTTGAAGCTCTACCTTCCCTTCCTTGATGCCCTCCTTGTCCCCTAACTACCTGTGTTCGGGTTCTGAGGGTCTGCGTTCCCTTTTTCTAATTGCTTCTACCTCGCGTCCCCAAGGATCATCATGTTGTCACGTCCTTGTGACGGCTGAATGCTGCTCCGTCGTGTGTACGAACCACCCTTCCCTGATCGTCCATCAGTTGGTGGACATTTGGGCTGCCTCCAGCTCTGGGCAGTTGTGAATAACGTGTGCAAATACCTGTTCATGCCCTCGTTTTCCGTACTTTGGGGGTGTACTTAGAAGTGGGATTGCAGGGTCATATGGTAGCTCTTTACCTAACTTTGAGGAACTGCCTAACTGTCCTTCACGGCAGCTGCTCCACTTTACAGTCCTGCCAGCGAGGCCTGAGCGTCCTGTTCCTCCACACCCTCCACGCTTGTTATTGTCCGTTTTTAAAACAGCAGCCGTTCTAGTGAGTGTGGAGGGGTTGGTGTCTCATTGTGGTTTTGATTTGCCTTTCCCTGGGGGCTAATGATGTTGAGCATTTTTCATGTCCTTTCTGGCCATTTGCATATCTTCTTTGGAGAGATGTCTGTGCAGGTTTTTTGCCCATTTTTAAACTGGGTTTTTTTGTTAAGTAGAAGAATTTATATATTCTGGATATTAAGCTTTTATTAGTATGTGGTTTCCAGATATTTTCTCCTGAAGTCAGTAGGGTGTCTTTTACTCATGATAAAGCCCTTCGAGGCATGGCAGTTGTTGATTTTGATAGAGTCTCATTTATTGTTTCTTTTGTTGCTTGTGCTTTGGGTGTGAAGTCTAAGAAACCACTGCCTAACACAGGTCCTGAAGATGCTTCCCTGTGTTTTCTTCTAGTTCTTATATTTAGGTCTTTAATCCATTTTGAGTTGGTTTTTGTATATGCTGGGAGGTAGGGTGCTTGCTCATTTTTAGGAGAATGCCATCTGCTTGCTCTGTCCACTGAGGGGACCTAGAAGCAGCGATGCCCAGCGAGCACCGAGCGCCCCCATCGCCCTGGTCTTGGCCCAGTGAAAGGAGCCGGGCCCTGCAGAGAAATGGCCAAGTCCAGGGAAGGGCAGGAAATATTCAGAGCCTGGAGCAGAAACTGAGGGAGTGCTCAAAAGAGAGAACAAGGATGCGGAGCCCAACCTAGGAGCCCCCGTGGCCAAGACCGTTTGAGCAAGAAAATAAAGTGGTGTTGGATTGTGACTCACAGCATGAACTATTCCTGAGTCCATCCTGGTGGGAATAAGTGATCGAACATAGAACTACACGCAGGAGCAGACTGCGTCCTGTGCCGAGGGGCCCCAGGTAGGCTACGCAGACGCGCCGCCCGCTCCTCGGTGGGCGTTGCCTGGGACTTCCTTCCAGGGAGTGCAGTGTGGGAGGGGGAGACCCTCAGGACCCCGGCCAGGAGGCCCGTGTCGGCATCTACAGTGCCGGTGGTGAGGGGCGCGTTCTGTGCTCCCGGTCCATCACTCCAGTGCAAGCGAGTGGGAAACGGCGACAGGCCCCACCTGCGGGGCGTCCTACATGACGCCTGGCCGGCTCTCCCAGAACAGCCAAGGAGCAGCCGAGAAGTGACCCAGCCCAGGGGAGCTGAAGAGCCTGACGACAAAATGTCAGGGGGGATCCCAGAGGGGTCCTGGGACAGAAAACGGACGTTGGGTGGAAATGGGGGGTCTGAGTGCTGCGTATCAGAACTGGTTCCTTGGTGGAGACCCTTGCACCCCACAAAAGGTGCTTGCAGAGGGCCTGGCGCGGGTTCTGTGGGACTCCGTGCTGTCTCTGCATGTGTCTGTAGATGTAGAACTTGTTAGTTTTAGGAATAGAAGGGGAACTTAGAGTACAGAAAATGAAGAAGAAATTAAAACTTAGAGAAATCCCTCCAAGTTTTCTTGGCATGTGGAACTTCAAGAAAGGAGTGTGGCGGGAGCGCTGGGGGGTGCTGGCTTCAGGAAACAGCGTCCAGCTGGCCGGGAGAAGACCCAGGCTGCAGGCTGGCCGTGCTCCAGAGGCCGGGGCGCTGCTGGCCGCTGCGCACAGCCACGTGGGGTCCCGCCCAGAAGCCTGGCTCCCGCCTTTGGAATGCAGAACGAGAGGGGCCAGGCTGAAGGGTGGGCCTCTGCAGTGTAGTTATGAACCCCTCCTGCCTAGAGCTGCTCCCTGCAGGGGCCTGCGAGGCTGAGGGGGCGTTCCCAGCAGCGTGGCACCGCGAGGCTGCAGGCGTTTTCTAGCCTGTGCCGAGTGGACGTCATGCCCATTAGCAGGTCAGGGTGGAGGGGGAGCAGGGCGTGCCTGCAGTGTCAGCTTCTCTGAGGCTGCCACCCAAGGCAAGCTCCTGAGGAGCGAGACGCAAAGCAGGGCTGGGGGCCCCGGCGCACAGGTGTGCAGGTGGCCCTGACCCCTCCCTCCCCCTTTGCAGAGAGTCAGGAAGGATGTGGACCGGGGCACGGTGCACACAGACATGTTCCAGCTCAGGTGTGAGGACGGCCACGCAGGTACGTGCTGGACAGAGCCCCACGGCTCAGGCGGCCTGTGCGGCGCCGAGAGCCAGGCTGTTTTCTCCCCACACCTTCCCTGGGCACGTGGGGTCTGGGCCCAGAGCTGTGGCCCCACAAGGTCGAGGTGCCATCGCGCACGGTGGCGAGGCCCTCGTGGGTGAGCTGCGGGTGCAGACGGCCGGGGGCAGACTTAAAATGCACGTGAGCTTGGCGCACGACATCCGCTTTGCGGACAACCTCGGGGGCGAAGGGGCAGCACCTCCAGCCACAGGGGCTCCCACGGCGCAGGGGAGGGGAGTGGAGAAGACACTGGCTGGAGTCCTGGTGGACGGCAGCGGGCACCGTGGGCCAGGGGCCCTGGTGGCCCTGCACGGCTCCGGCAGCCAGGGGCTCCCCCAGGTGCGTTTCAGCAGCTGTACCGGGAATGTCGTCGGGGCCAGGGCTGGCAGCCCACCAGCCAACAAGGGCGGGAGCCGGGACAGGCGGGGGCAGAGGGCGGCCGGGGCACGCGGCATACCGCTGGGAGAGGAGGCGCGTGTCTCCGGGTTGGAGTAGGTTCCAGGACCCGATTCAGCGCCTCCAGCTTCCTGGAGGCTTTTGTCTAGCTCGGACCCGAGGACAGCACTTGCTTCCTGCAAACAGGGTGACTGCTTGTCTCTCTGGGGCTTTGCCAAAGGAGCAGCCGCGACAACGGGCTGGAAGCACTGGCGGTGGCTCTGCGCACTGTGGCCGCTGGCCCTCTCCCCGGCCCTCCCCGCATTCCCTGCTTCTCCCGACAGGCAGGTGGGCGTGGGCGCGCATCAACCCTTCTGGAGTCAAGCCCACGCCTCGGACGGGCTTCTCCGTGGCCGTGACCCCTGGCCAGCAGGTGCTGCTCTTCGGGGGCGTCTGTGACGAGGAAGACGACGAGAGCCTGGAGGGCGAGTTCTTCAACGACCTGCACTTCTACGATGCCACCAGGAACCGCTGGTTTGCAGGACAGCTGAAGGTAGAGCACATGTCTCGAGCCGAGGCCCTTGGCCATGGGTGATCGGGCACGTCGCCCGTGGGTGTGGCCTGGGCACCCTTCCTTTCACTCTCGGGGGGGCTCTTCGGGCGGGTGAGCTGGTCCGGGGAGTGCATTGGCTCCCGTGGAGGCGGGGCGCTCTCAGGGTGTCCCTGAACCTGCATGGCTTTGGCCTCCGTGGCACCCTCCCTCCCCAGACACCCGGGCCCAGGGGACCCCTGCCGGGAGGCCCCCAGCCCTCCTGGTGCTGGCTGACGCTGGCCTCGGACGCTGCCGTACATCCCTGTGTCCAGGGCAGTAGAGGGTTTGTGGGGGTACTGGCACCGCTTCGTTTTTATTGCTTCAACTTGCGACTGGTCCTGTCCCCGTTTACCGTCGTATGTAGAGTGGGGGTTCCGGAAGGTAGGCCGCGTGTGCCCTGTCCTGCTGCCACGGCACACTCTGCAGGCGGCAGGGCGTGGGCTGTCTGGGCGAGTGCCACCAGCTGCACACGCCAAGGTCGGTCCTCAGGCATGCCGGGGGCGGCCTGCCGCCTCGCCCAATGCCCCCCAGGAAGGGGCGCAGGAGGGGCGGCCTCTGCCAGGCTCACGAGCCTCTCCAGGGACTGGCTTTTGAGAGAGGACACGAAGCAGAGGCCTGGAGGGGTCTGTTCCGAGGCTGCGCTCGGAGAGCCACGCCGGGCAGACGGCTCTGTGTCGGCGTCGGGTCTCAGAGTTATGAGGACCCGGAGGGCGCTCCTGGCTCAACGGCGCAGGTGCAGGTCGCAGCCGAGACGCCACGCCTTGGCGCCTGACCCTGGGCGGCAGTGGTGCTCTGGAAATGGAGCGCGCGTCGCAGAGCGTGGGGGGACCCACGCAGGCGTTCCTTGAGCCTGGCGCTCTGCCAGCAGGAGGAAAGGGTGGCGGAGCTGTAGGGACGCCCGGTGACTCTGCCAGGGAGCGTGGTAGAGACCACAAGTGCGCCACGGTGGGCGCCGCCCTGCCTGGGGGAGGCAGAGGCGACCCTGTCCCTCTCCGGGTAAGGGAGGCCCCCACCCCGGGCAGACGTCTGCCGGGAGCTTGGACTCGCCAACACATCTGGCTCCCACCAGGCTGACGGCGCGAGTCCCCGTGACGCATGCTGGTGTCTCCTGGCTGCGTTGGCCCTCTGTGGTTCGTTTGGTTTTCCCAGACAGGTCTTCCAGGGCAGAGCAGGGAGGGCACAGCGCGGTCCTGGGAAGGGCTCGTGACTCCCCTCGTGGCACTCCTTCCGCTCCTGTGACGGCCGCTGCAGCCAGCCCAGAGCACCAGGCCTCCCTGCGCGCTGGCCGGTGCGCGTGCTCGCGGGGGCCCTGCCCTGCAGCCTCGGCCGGCTGGCGGGACTGGCGCCTGCTCTCTCCTCTGTTTTCAGGGACCCAGGTCAGAGAAGAGGAGGCGCAGGCGGGGCAAGGACGAGCCCCCGGGGGCCGGCCCGCAGGAGTGCGAGGACCCCGGTGCTGCGCAGCCCCTGGAGGTGGTCACGGAGGTGGTGGCGGAGGACGGGACTGTGGTCACCATCAGACAAGCGCTCCCAGCCCCCGGCCCCACGGGGGGCCCACAGAGCCACGGCGAGGGCGGCTCCGAGGAGGCCGGTGCGCCCGTGCCGGAGCCCAGCCCCCGCTCCAGCGCCCTCCTGGCCGTGAAGCACGGGCTGCTCTACCTGTACGGGGGCATGTTTGAGGCCGGCAAGCGCCAGTTCACGCTCAGCGACTTCTACTGCCTCGACCTGCACAAGATGGAGGCCTGGAAGGCGCTGGTGGAGATGGACCCGAGTAAGCTGGGCTGGGGTCCCAGGCGGCCCTGCCCCTCGAGTGCCTCCCCAGCGGAAGAGCCTGGCAGTTCCCGGGCTCTGGCCTCCTTGCCTCCGTAGTTGGGCTAAGGGAGAATGGGCTTCCGGTCCTGGAAAGGACGGGCACAGCACCTGCGCCCCTGCGCGGTCAGGGGCCCTGGCGGAGGGACGTCCAGGGCTCTGCATCTTTGTCCCCAGTCCTTGCTCTCACGTTTTACGTTTTGTGGACACACCAGCCTGCCTCGGACGCAGGCAGCCCCCACCCTTAAGGTCTGAGAGGGGAAGTGGAGGAACCCCCGTGCCAGGGAGCGGTCCTGACGCCGTGCGCGGCTCGCCCGCTGCTCACGACAGCACCGGGGCGGCTCTGTGCAGGACAGAGCCCCGCGCGCTCCCGACAAAGGGGCGCCTGGGGCTGTGTGGTCAGGCTCGGGACCCCCCCACCTCCGCTCTGAAGTTCAGGGGCTGGTTTTCTTCAAAGGTCCCTGCGTGCTCGGGGCTTCCTGAGGGGGCCCGCCCAGGCAGCGGGAGCCGAGGTCCGTGTGCGGTCCCCCCAAATTCCCGGGCGTCCTGGGAAACCCATCTGTGCCTGTTTTTGCTTTTAAAGAAACCCAGGAGTGGTTGGAGGAGACAGACTCGGAGGACGACAGCGACAACATGGAGGGCGCAGGAGGCGAGGAGGACAGCGAGGAGGACAGCACCGGAGAGGAGAGCGGGGAGGACACAGGTGACCGAGCACGCGAGGAGGGGCTGGTGCCGGCCCCCTCTGCGGGAAGCCGCTGGGGAGCCGCCTGGGGGAGCCTGGCAGGCCCGGCTGGGGGCTGGAGCGACCACAGGGCTCAGGGAGGGCTGCCCGGGGCCGCGCGGCCTGCTCCCCCTCCAAGCACGCACGCGTGCCCGTCCCAAGGTCCAGCCTGTATCGGTCATGGACAGCTTTAAAACTTGGTTAAATTTGAGTTAATTTTTGACTGCCTCCTAGGCCAGCTCGAACCTTAGGAGACACTTGTGGCTGGAGTGCGCTGGCGGCGTGCTCCCTGCAGGGGTGTGGGCGCGGAGCCCTCAGGAAGCGAGGCCGGCCCTGGCTGGCGCTGGGGACACGGCCTCCCTCCCAGCTCTGCAGGGGAAGCGCGAGTGCTGGAGGCCCCCCCCCCCCGGGGCCTGACTTCTTTGCTCTTCCTCCCCGTGTTAAGAGGGGCAGCCCCCCCCCAGAGGAGCCCGAGGAGACGTCCACCAGCCACCTTCCCGGGCACAGCCGCGCTGGTGACGCTCGCCCGGGAGCGCGGGGCCCGGCACCGAGGAGGAGACGCTGCTGAGAGCGGCCCGCGCCATGGCAAGGGCGGTTTCTGACAGTTCAGTCTCAGATGCTATGCTGAGACAAAAATAATTAAAAGAGAAAGTACACTTGAATTCCCTCAGCATCACTGGGTGTTATTTAAAGTAAATTGGACTTGTAACGAGGTAGCTGCAAAGATCTTTGTGTGTGCAGCCCGAAGCACCCAGCAGCTCCCGGGCTCGGCGCCCCTGCCCCTCCGGGGGCTCCCCCAAGGCTGGGGCAGGGCAGCGTCGTCCCTGCCAGGGCCTCTGCTGAGGTCAGCAGGGGCCGAGACCGCGTGTTTAGTTCTGCAGGAAGGATCCTCCTGTTCGAGAAAATGAGGGCGCTGTGCCCTGTGCGGCGTCCTGCCTTGGACAGAACGAGGTCTCACAGGCAGGTGTCGCAATGACCACCCATCCTCAGGGGGCGTCCCCGGGGCGTCGAGGCTGGCAGAAGCCGGCCGCTCTACTTCCCGTCACCTCTAGCGTCGCGCTCCCGGGGAGCCCGTCGGCCGCCCTCGGGCGGAGGCCGTGGGTCGTCTACACCTCTCCCCGCTGGGCCTGGGATTGCTGCGTGGAGACTGGCAGGGCAGGCGCCCCTCCGACCTCACGCAGCGGGGGCCTGCTGTGGTTGGTGGACATCTCGTCTGCTCACTGCAACCGGCTGGTGCCTGCCTGAGACGGGTGACGGGGTCGGTTCTTTGTGCATCATTGGGGTCCCACTTGGACCACTTTCTTCCTTTCGTCTTAGCAGCCAGTGAGAACGAGGGGATTTCTAGGAATTCCTAGATAGAACCCCAGGTCTTCCACGCGTTCCCTTGGCGTTCAAGAAATAGGAAAGTGTCCCCGGGAGAAAGGAGAGAGACGCCTGACAGCCAGGGGGGCGTGGCCTGGGGGCGCTCCGGCCAGCGGCCAGGTGGCCCCGGAAGCAGCCCTTCCCTCCCCAGAGCACCAGCTCAGTCGGGAAAGGCGGCGTTGCTCGCAGCCAAAGCGCTTGCCCAAGCCCGCGGCTCATGGTCCTCAGCGCGGCTCTCGGTCGTCTGGGAAGCGTCCCGTCCTGCTCCCAGGCAGCGGGAAGCCCCAGCTCCTCTGGCGGAGACGCCACGCTTGAGCCTCACAGGGGGCCGCCCCCTGAGGGTCCCACCCACTGCCCCTCGCTCACTTGGGGGCAGTTTTTAACTGAGCTGGGGAGAGTCGGGCTCGTGACCGCTCGTTGGCAATGGGGACCCTTCGGCGGCTGGGGAATCATACCCCTTGGGACACGTGCCCACATCTGCCCACGTGGTGGTCCCCTAAGCGCGGTGCTGGGTCCTTCCCAGAGCCTGGTGGGAGGCAGGGAAGAGGCCCGGTAGCCCCAACAGGGACGTACACGGACGCATGGTCAGTGCTCGGGGACAGGCGCTCCAGCTCTGGCACCTCGCCTGAAGGGCCGGGGCGGTCTTTCTGGAGAGGTCCAGCCTCAGTGCAGCTGGCGAGGCAGTCGGCACATGCCACCCGGCACCGGGGATGCCCAGGCCTCCAGGCAGCCCCAGCCGAGACCCTCCCCTGCTGCCTGGCCTGCTGAAGGTCTCCAGGCTGTGCGGCAGGTGCCTTCTCAGGCCGACGCTCCAGGAGGAAGTGCTCGAGGGCGCGTGGGCTCCAACGTGCTTGCTCGTCTCCAGAAACTGGTTCTTTCAGAGGAGCCCGTGAGCAGGTGAGCTTTGAAGGATTAAGGTATTTTTGAATAAACTAAGTTGGAAACTTGAGAAGAAGGAACTTCCTGTACAAACAAGTCTGTTTTGCTCCCACTTCCTCGGTTCTTGCCGAAGGTGCTGTTTGAGCAAAAACCAGAACCGAGGATTAAATATATGAGCTGCTTTCGCCGTCCGGTTGCCATGATAGAAACGCCACCAATGTGGAGGGTGGAGCGATGAGATCACGTGGGACCCCCAGGCCCAGGAGCCGCTGAACTGCAGGTCCTGGGTGCCCGCCGTCACCACGGCAACGAGTGACCAATAAGTAGCCTCCGTCCCGGGCCTCGCTGAAGCTGGAACACTGGAGGCTGGCTTCGGCGTCGGGGAGGGGGGTCCTGGCCCGGGCCGCCGCACTCTGGCCTGGCTCCTGGTCCCATCGACGTGCAGGTGAGGAGGTCCGCGCACTGGCCTGGCCAGGCCTGCGGCGCCCAGGTGGGCGCTGTGAGGCTGTGCGGTGGCCGCTCCTGACGCCAGGCTCCCTCTGCCTCTGGGAAAGGCTGAGCTGCAGGTCGCAGGCTGCTGGGGTCTTGTCCAAAGGCTTGGGGTTCTCGGGGTTGGGGACTCAGCAGAGAGCGAGGGCACTGCTCTTCAGCGAGGAGGTCTGTTCAGTCGTTTCCCCTTTGTAGTGCAGTGGTGGTGGCTGCTGCAATTCAGTTTCAGATTTTTTACTGAGTTGGTACGACCAGAAGTCAGTGGCTAAATGACAACTAAAAACAGATTGAGAGCCCAAACGTTGGAAGAAGGGGCCTGAGGGTTCCTGTCGTGAAAGATAACTGCCAACGTGTTCCCGGTTGGGGTGAGCGTGTGCCCCAAGGAGCCCTCCCAAATCGGACAAGGCGCCAGCCAGCCCGAGGCAGAGAGCACGCCTAGGAAACGCCGCTCCAGCGTGTCGTGGCGAGGAAGGGGCACCGCACTGCCGAGGCTCCTGTCGGAGAGCAGCGTGCCCAGCACGGGCAAGAGCGGCCAAGCCTTCAGCTCGCGGGCATCTCGGCTCCGGGCACCGCGGGGGAGCTTGTGGGCAGTGCCGCTGCCTGGGTGTTTTACATCAGGAAGCAAAGCTGTGCGTGTTGCCAGGGCTGCGGGAGAGCAGGGCGCCTTCTCCACCCAGCCGGGCTGAGTACTTAAAATAATCGCTGCTTGTAGAGTGAGTTATTAGTCACCGCTCACAGTCACCATTTCCAGCTCACAAATATCTCGGTAGCGCTGCCCCCTCCCCAAGAGACACCGGCCGGAAGTTGGCGAGGCGGGTACCACGGGCGCTGGGACAGGCGGCTCGGGCTCCTGGGTTCAGCGACTGCCCCCGACCCTCCCACTGGATGTGCTGCACTGGGTGCTGGTGGACCCACTGGGTCGGGGCCAGTGCCCGCTCTGAACCCGCACCAGGGCCAGCCCTGGGGGCATGGGGGAGTGGGCTTCCCGCGGCTGCCCTCCAGCACCCCGAGGCAGGGACGGGGTTCTTCTCCCCAAGGAGGGGGCACGTGGAAAGCCACAGCTGTCCCGGGCCTTCTCGGGAGCGTGGGCCAAAGAAAAGCCTGGACTGGAAGAGGAAGGCCAAGTGCGCATGGGACGCGTCAGCCGTGACGCAGAGAGTCGAAGCCGCGGCTCAGAGGCCCGGATGTAAACCCATCCTCCTACGTCTTGGCAGCTGCGCGTGGTCGAGGCTGTGCGGCACACAGTGCTGGGGGAGTGCGCAGCCCCCAGGTCCCCTCGTAGGGTTTCAGGGAAGCGCCCGGGCCTGGGAGGGGGCCCCACCACCCCGCGGTGAGGGCGAAGACACCGGCTCGGGAGAGGCTGGGAGCACGGCCCCTCGGTGCTTGGACACCGCGGCCCTCCTGGCGCTCCAAGGAGGCGCTGCTGGCCAGCATGCGCTCAGGGCCGCCAGAGAAATTGCCTTTACCCCTCATAATTTCGGCAGTAGGAGGACCTTGAATTTTTAAAAAAATGATCTATAATGAAATGATACAAGTTATTCAAAGTTTCCAAAGAAACTTTTATTACTAAAAAGAGCAAAATTTTCCTTGGCTTGCAACAGTGTCCCTTATGTTCTCATAGTGAAGTATGACTTAAACAGCTATATTCATTAAAAAATTATTTCCATTTTGTAAGTAACCCAGTTTTTTTCCAGCTAAAACAACAAAAAAGCTAAGGTAATGCTTTAGCCACTTCATCATTAAGAAAAATCAGAAAACATTCAACATTCTTTTTTCACTAATGCAAAGTAATCGCACTGCTAGCAAACAGTTGACATGCACTAGCAAAAAAAATTTGTAAAAAGAAGATTCAGATTAAGACCATGTTTTGTGAGAACTCACAAGAGGCATCCGCGTTAGCGAGTGGTTTCCTGTCTCGATGGGGACGGCGGGCCACATCCCCACCCAGGCGGCGAGTGTGCCGTGCCTGTACACAGTGGGGCCGCGTTGGGTGCTTCCTTGGAAATGGGCAGATGGTCCAACTGAGCAGAGGCCAGCTGAAGAGTCGGGCTCCGCTCGGCCCACGGCAGGCACCAGGGGGTCAGGAGCAGGGCCGCCTGGGTGCGCAAGGGTGGGCGCTCCCCCGGGGAGCCACGGCGGCGGCTGAGGTCCTGGAGCGAGCGCTGGTGAGCCAGGAGGCGCCGCCCAGGGCTGCAGGCGCTCCCAGCCCCTGACTGACGGGGACGGCCTGGAGGGACCCCGAGGCGCAGGTCGGCACAGGCTGGGCTGGCTCGCGGGGCCCCTCCGATCCCCGGCAGGCGGGCAAACGCGCCCTCCTGGCTCCTGCTGCGCCTCCCTCAGGCTCGGGGGGCGGGAGGTCACAGGCTGCAAAGGGTCAGCTGGGAACTTCCTGGAGGGAATCTCGGGCTGAGTGCGCATCCTGCTGTGGGGCATGGCCTCCGACGCGCTGATGCCGCCGTGCAGCCGGCGGGCTGCGTGGCCCCCTGGGAGCGGCCCGGCCCTTGTGGTAGGAGGGCCACGGGCCGGGGCTGGGCGCTGTGGCTGCCCCACCCACAGGAAAAGCGCTTCGAGGCCCCGGAAGCCCTCTGCACCCCGCCCTGGCTGCTGCCCACTGCCCCCCGGCGTGCGGCGTGACTGGCCCGGCGACCCCGTATGCGGGGAAGGCAGTGACGTTTTGACTGGAACACACCGTTTTGATCTTAGACGGCCCGCGGGAAGGTTGGCTGTGTAGAGGTCACAGGTCAGAGCAGCCTTGCCCCGGCCACCTCGCCCTCCTCTGCCGTCCCCGGACACCCGTGGGCCGCAGCCATGGCACTGCCCGGACGCCTGAGCGAGTCCAGGCCTACGCGGTGGTGCTCAGCCGTGGGCCGCCCACCTCGGGCTCAGGAGCAAGCCGAACGGAGCGCGCCTGCCCACATGGACCCCAGCCCTGCCCTCTGGGGGCTTGTGCAGAAACTCTGAATGCTGTGTTTGTCCCAGCATGGGGCGAAAGTTTTGGAGAACGTTTAACTGTCCTCCAAAGAATCGCCCCGGTGGCCCTTGGGGATCTCACCCATCCATGAAGCCTCCAGGTTCTTGTCCAACCTGGGGAGTCGTGGCAGCACTGACCTCCCTCAAGCTACCACGAGACCCTCCCTCCAGAGCTCACTTCAGGTGCCAGGTGCTCCTCAAACCTGCCCAGTTACTTGGAGGGGGACAGGCTGGTTCTCCAAATGTTTGGGGATTTACGTTACGTTTTCGTACCTTTAAGACATGCCATCTACTTCTTATTGTGCGTTTTCCAGGCATATGGACATTGGAAGAATACAGCATCGTCGTTGTTTGTTCTGTTTTTTTAAGCAAAGGCACCTGCGCTTCGGCTTCTTTTAAGGCTGAGTTAGCAACACCTGTTGGCACTTGGGGGTCAGAGCATCCTCTTCAGTCGCCGACAGCACAACCTCGCAGGCGGCCGGCCAGGGGAGACGCAGCACCGCTGAGGCGCCCGAGCCCCCCGCAGTTTGAGTTCCAACCTCTTACTGTATTTGAAATCTCACTCCTGTTACTGCCACGTTCATGCTTAACTGAATCGGAAGCCTGTTGCCCCAGGAGAGGTGGAAGGTAAGACACAGAAGTGATCCCATCACAGTCTGTTCGCTGGCAGCAATGTAGGGCCTTCGTTGCGCGGCGTGTGCTGTGCTCAAGCGGGAGCCCCGGGGCAGTTGCCTGGCGGCGGAAGCCTTGACATCCGGTAGACACCTTTAGGTTAAGTTTCTGAGACCAGCGGGAAGAGAAGCTGGAAGACAAGACCTAGAAAGAGGTGAAGAAACAGCTTAATCTAGAAAAGAGCAGGTTGCCCCTCAGCCGTGCAGCTCGGAAGGTGTTTTATTGCCTATTTGAAATGAAAGCAGCAGCTTCCACGCACGTGGGGAGGTCAGCGGCCATTCTGGAAGAAGGGCTGGTGCCACGGGCGTCCGAGGCCACTCGGCTGGGGGTGGGTCCTGGGGCTCGCCCATCCCCATGGGTCCAAGCGAGAGCCACTTGGAGCGGGAAGGCCCTGCCAGAGCAGTGACACTGCGCACTGCGACAGGCTCCGGAACCCAGACGTGACCAGCACTCCCCGCGTGGCCACCACCCTGGCGGGCCCCTCACATCTTGGGCGTCCAGACATTGCCCAGGGGCCTCGGCAGCTCGGGTTTTAAGGACGGCGGCCATGCCCCGGGTGGACAGTCAGGGCCCCGAGGACAGGACCCTGCCCAGGCCAGCTTCAGGCCTCTGGGGAAGCCAGGAGCAGCCGCTGTCAGAGGTGGCCCTTCTGTTTACTCATCGCCCACTGAGTGGAGTTGAAGAGGAGGCCATCTTCTCGGTTGTACCAGGCAGCCGTGGACTTGTAGAAAGGCCCTGTGCCGCTGGGGGCCCCTCGTGAGCTGCGCAGCTGGCCGTGCGTGTGTGGGGCTGCACCACTTTCCTACGGCCACGCCGTTGCACTTAGCCGTGGTTCTGGCTGGCATTGTGCACACAGACCTAAATCTCAGGACCGTGTGTCAACAATTACGGACTTCTCAAGAGAATGGACAAGGGGAACTTTTCATCGCCTGAAATTATCTGTGTATCTCATATGCAGGAAACAAACCACAAGGAGCAGAGAGTTCTCAGGGCATTTCCTAACGGAACCCACAGATAGTGGAGGGGCTGTCCGCCTTTTAGGACATGGTGCGAGGAAACGAGTGGGCGGCAAGCGTAGTTCACACCCGTCCGCCTCCCAGACGCTGGGCTGCGGGCTGCAGGTCACTGAATGTCTCCGTACCGCAGTTTTCACACCGTGAGCCTGGAAGACACTGCTGGGGAAGAGAACGACTCTTGAGATTGCTTCGGGTATTAAGATGTTAAGAGGCCCCACGCCATGGACAGCTGCCTGCTCTGCCCACCAGGAGCCGCGGGGCGCGCAGGCCTGGCTGGACCGGGCCGTGCACACGGGGGAAGCGAGCCCCGCCCGCGGGGCCTGCCAGGGCGACCTGCGCGACGCCGCCGGGAAGCCAGCTGAGCTCCTGCTCCCTAGTGTCTTCCAGACCCAGTTCCAGTCTCGCCGCACCGCTCTGCGTGCACGGAGCCAGGGTCACCCTGCCCTGTCCCGGGGGGGACGCCGGGGCCCGGCCTGGGCCCTCGCAGCCGTGTTCCCTGGCAGTAGCCAGGTGTGGGGAGGTGACCCCCGGTCGGGGACCACTCGTGCCTGCGGCCAGCGACACACACTTTGTGCTGTGGCGCTCACACGCCTCGGTCTCGCCTCCGTTTGGGCATAAGTAACCTGCAGCGGTGGGTGGTGCGGTGTCACGCGTGCTGGAATGTTCTATTATCTTCACACAGAGTTGCAAACGTGATTACAAACCCCATCTCCCAACATGGATGGCTCTTGGAGCTACAAGGAACAGAGCTCTTTATTTGCTTCATTTCAGGTCTGCAGCTACCACTCAAGGTTAAAAAAAGAATGAACACAAGAGTAAGACGTAAAAAGATGAATATCCCTTTTAGAAAGCAGCAGTAGCAGAAACGCATTTGTGTAACCTAACGCTCCCCCCTTGCCCATGTCCCCTGCCTCCCAGAAAAGCCCAAATTGCAGGGAGAACAGGGAGTTGGATGGATAATGAAAAAAAAAAACTGAATTTAACTGGAACATGCTCTAATCTTTCGTTTATTTCTGGTTAAAAATATAGCAATCCAGTGCAGTGTAGTAAAGAAATCTGCTTGAAAGGTAGCAGAGAAACAGCTAAACATAAGCAAAGCAAGGCAGAGTCCCCGAGACGGGCCGTGCCCGGCCCCGAGGACTTCCCCAGCGCGAGCCCCGGCGGCCGGCCCGCAGCCTGCGCGCACGCCGTGGCCGCGTCCCCGCCATCGGCTCGCAGGCCGCGTGGACATTCCGGCATGCCTGGTGCTTTTGGTTGGAGGTGGGCAGCGCTGGTACAGACGGCAGAACTCGGGGTCTGTGTGTCCGGCTGACACGAGTTCCAGAGGGGAGGATCCACCACACGGCTCAGGAGTCCAGGCGGCTGAGCCCCGGCCATGTGCCTGTCCTCGGACCGCCCTGGCTCGAGCAGGAGCGAGGCGTCCGCCAGCAGGAGGCCACGCAGGCACAGCTCAGAGAGGTTAGAACGGCCAGAGTTCAGCGACGCCGCAGAAAGGAGCGCGTCCCTTGAGGGGCTGCCGTCAGCCAGGGCCCCGGCAAGTTCAGCACGCCACGTGCTAGCCCCAGGTGATGTCCAAGGCCGGCTGTGGTCAGAGCAGCCCGCCACGCCTGCGCCCACCCTCGCCGTGGCAGCACCCGGCCTTGCCCCGCAAACGCCCATGACACGGCTTCCCGAGGGACCGACGTGGCGAGGTGGGACAGGGACACGAGAGGGCCAGGGGCGTCGGAAACAAGGGGGTATGCTCTAAAACTCAGGTGTGGGGCTGAGGCTTCTCGAGGAAAGCCGCGGGGCAGTGCAGAGAGGACTGGGCAGCCCCTGATCGGGGGGCGGCCCCTGACCCCGGGGGAGAGGGCCCCTTCTTTCTTCCTGAGGTCTGCAGTGCAGACTGGAAAGAGAAAAGGGCCAAGGCCGCTACCGGCTGGGACCCCCGCGCCCCGCGCCTTTCGCCCAGGCTCATCACCAGACTCCTCCGGCCCCTCCCTGCTGCCCGCGGGACGCGGTGTCCGAGGCTCTCGCCGCTGCCTCCTTCCAGATCCCGGCCGGGGAGCGAGGAAGACGACGGTGACGCGGCTCTGCCGGACCTCTTCTCCGCACGTCCGGACGGGGGGTCGGCGCAGCGGCGCCTTCTGCCACGCCACCCAGCAGGGTGTTACACGAGCAAGGATTTTGGCTAAAATCCAAAAAACATTACCCCGAAAAAAAGGCAAACTGTGAGTAATACCCAATCAATTGTTCTCCCGTGACGGCCGAGAGGCACCGGCGGGCCGCGCGCTCCTCGTCGCTCTGCGTCGTCCCCCTGCTGCGCACGAGCCACCGACTCTGCTGACGCGGTGGCCTCAGATGAAGAAGTTGATGAAGAGGATGGCGACTCCAATGTTGAGCAGGACCACCAGCACCACCAGCACGGGGGCCGAGCCCTGCGGAGAGGGGGCAGGGCTCAGCGCCGGCCCGGACGCGGCAGGCGTGCGGCAGAGCCTGAGGCTCGCCAGGCAGCGGCCGGCCCCGGGCGGACACCCACCGAAGCCTGCCCACCCCTGCAGGCCCCCGCAT
The DNA here is from genome assembly GCF_030445035.2 of Dasypus novemcinctus. Taxonomy (NCBI): domain Eukaryota; kingdom Metazoa; phylum Chordata; class Mammalia; order Cingulata; family Dasypodidae; genus Dasypus; species Dasypus novemcinctus. The sequence goes on from NC_080690.1 coordinate 2,421,775, forward strand.
GGCCCCCACGGCCCCCCGCACGCCCCCTGCGGGCCCCAGGCCCGGCCCCTGAGCCCAGCCGCTGGCCCGGGAGAGCGCCCACATGGCCGCCCAGCCTGGCCACTTCCAGACCTCCTCCCTGCCAGGGCCGGCCCTCGGCGGCCAGCACGGTCAGCCACGCGGCAGCCGCCTTCCTCCCGCCCACCCCCCAGGACAGGCACCTGCAGGCCTTTCCTGAGTGGGCCGTGCCAGGCTCCGGCCACGGACGCCACTGCTGGTGGCAGCGAGGCCCCCCGACACCAATACCCCGCGACGGGCCCGGCAGAAGTGTGCCGCCACGGCAGGACGAGGCCTCGGGCCAGGCCCCCTGCCCCAGAGCCGGCGGCCAGGGGCTCAGGTGCCCCCGCCGGCCTCCACGTGGCCCTGTGGGGGGCTTGCGTTCCGCAGCCTACGGCACGCCTGGGCGAGGGACGGGCTGGCCCCTGGGCTGGCGGCCGGGCAGCCCCGTAGGCCCCGTCCCACGTCCCGCTCCTGGGGCGCTCGGCTCCACGCTGGGACCGCTGTCTGGCAGGTCCCCACTGCCCCAGGGAGGAGGCCCCGCCGGCCCCAAGCCTTCCGCCCAGGGTGGGCGAAGGGCTCGGCTCGGGGTGGCCCCCCAACAGTCCTGGTAGCGCAGGCAGCTTTCAGTTAACCCCCTCAGGCCCCCAGACCTGCCCCTTGGTGGTCCCGTATCCACGACAGGGTAGCAGGTGTTCATACTCGCTTGACCATGCGGCATCTGACAGGCAAGTCCTGGGGCGGGGGGCCGACCGCGGCCTTTCCAAGAGGGCCATCCCCAGGCTGTGGCCGCAGGTGCAGCCGCCCACCACGCCAGGTGGGGACACCAGCGGGAAGCGGCGGGCTGTGCCCTGCACCCGCCCTCCTCCCTCACGCCCCGGGAAGGGGGCGCAGTCACTTGGGGCCGCTCAGTCTTAGGCATCTTCTGGAAACCAAGTCACCCAGGGCCGCCCTGGTGGAGGCCACTTGCCGGGCGGTCGTGGGGCAGCAGGGCGGCTGAAGGCTCCCCCAGGAGCAGGGCCGCCGTGCCGGCCTCCCAGCCTCCCCAGGGACGACGCCTCTCCCGTTCACCATCCTGTTTGCCGGTGGACTGGCCACAGCTGGGGACTGGCTGCCTCAGCCCAGAAGGAACCGAGCCGCCTCATCTGCTGCAGAGGCCTCCCCGGCGACTGCCTGGCCAGGGGCCTGCCAAGTGCCTGTCCCTCCCCTCCCAGGCGCCAGTGGCTTCTGCAGCCAGGCCCTGAGCACCCGGTGCTGGAGTCCTTTCTGGAAACCATAGTGGCCGGCACGGCACGTGGCAGGCACAGGGCGTCTGTCATGGCCACAAACCCTCCACGGCCCAGGCAGCGGAGAGACAGACACGCAGTGCCCAGGAGATCCTGCACCCGCAGCACAGAGCCACCAGGGCCATCACCGCCTGTCCCTCCCGGAGGTGCTGGGGGCCGGCAGCCTGCCCAGGGGGAGGGCCTTGCACTGCACCCAAGAGACAGACCCACAGCGCCTCGCAGAGGTGCGCTGCTGTGCTGCCAGTGTCACAGCGGGGAGGGGGCCGTGGCTGGGGGTGCTTGTGGGTCGTGTCTGATGGGGGTCCAGCGTCCAGGTGACAGCCCCTTGGGCTCAGTGAGGCAGAGCCGAGAGCCGCTGGGTAGGCGGGCAGAGGCCTGACGTGCCCAGGCCAGGGGGCCGTGGAAGGCCGCGGGCAGGGCACAGAGCCCCGGACAGCCCCCCACACCCCAACCAGCCATGCCCAAAGGGAGGGGGTGGCGGGGAACCTCGCGCATCGCTGGCGGGAGCGTGAGAAGGTGCAGCCCGCCCTGGCCACGCCAGCGAGGTGTCGCGTTCCCCTGCATACCCCAACCCCGTGGCCCTTCCACACCCAGGGGTGATGCCCAGACCGAGGCCCCCGCGCCTCCCCCAGCCCCCTGCCCACCCCAGGCCCAGCCCCAGCAGCCCAGGAAGCCCCCCACAACGCCTCCAGCCCCCACCACCGCCTTCTGTCTACACCCGCGCTGCTCCTGCAGCCCACCCCGGCGGCGCCACGCTGCTGCCCTGTGGGGCGCACGTCTGTGCGTTGGCCTCGACGCGGTCCCCCTGAGGACGAGCCCCTTCATGGCCGGCCTGGGGGCATCGCTGGCAGCGAGCTGAGCACACCTCACCATCTCCCGTTCAGGGGGGGCAGACGGACAGAGTCACGCACGTGCCCTGGCCCCCGCGCCCGGCCCCGGCTGGCCCTGCACGACCCCGAGCAGCCGGCAGCCCTGGGCACCCCAACCCTGGGGTGAGCCCTGCCCACCCAGGAGGCCCTGGCTCGAGAAAGGGTTTTTAGGAAGAGAACAGCGCCTGCTCCATGTGGGGGCTGCCCCCAGAGCACACGGGCTCTAGGCCAAGCCACGAAGTCGGCGCCAGGGGGGCTCTGTGGGCTGCGCGGTCCTGCCCGGCCGGAAGACCCTGCTGTCCCCAGCAGCCTCGGGCGCTGCCTACGGCGGTCCCTGGCGGTCTGGACCGCCGAGCTCCAGGACGGGGAGAGCCACCGCGGAGCCCAACCCAGAGACCTCTCGGGGCTCAGCGCAGCACCCCTGACTCCTTACCCCTCTGGGGGGACTGAGTCCCCTGCCCCAGCGGGGTCACGGGGTCATCTGCTGGCAGAGCTGGAGCGGCCAGACCTCGGGAACTGACCCGAGCCACCCCCCCGGGGCCACAGCAGCCCTGCCTCGTGCGGCTCCCGCCCTCCTCGGCCGCCCCACTCTGGGGGCTCCTCCCGGGCCAAGGGCGGGACCCCATGAGCGCGGCCAAGGCAGGTGGGAGCCGCCCCCCGGGCTCTGTGGCGGGCAGCCCTGGGTGGTGTAGGGGCTCCTGGCACACCCGGCCCCCGGCAGGAGGTGGGGATAGGCCGCCGGGACCCCAACCCCACGTGCAGGGTGATGGCCGTGGACAGCGAGGCCCAGCCCTCTGCCCACGGCCCCAACACCGCTGTCCACCAGCGCGGCCACGGCCACGGCTGCGGGGCGGGCGCAGCTCCTCCACGCCGTCCCCCAGCAGAGAGCACGGCCCCGTCCCTGACGCGTGGACAGGAGCGGCCAGGGCGACGCCCAGCAGCAGGGCCGGCCAAGTGGCCGCCCACCCCCGGGATGGGCTGCAGTGGGAGCCCAGGGGCTGGTGGGACCCTGAGCTCAGCCCCAGCCAGCGCCCTGCCGACCGCTGCAGCCACCCCCAGAGGCCGCCCGGAGGTGCAGCTGCTGCTCCCACCGACCCAGCGAGCTTTGCTGACCATGCCCAGCGCCAACCGCCAGGGAGGGCCGGGCAGAGCGCCCCACGCCGCCCCGCGCCCGCACCCAGCTGCCCCTGAGGTAACTGCGCACGCACCCGCGCCTCCTCTGGCTGCTGCAATGAGACAGCGCTGTAAACGCGCCTGGTATTTTGGCCCCAGCAGGAGCGCACGGGGCCGCGTGCCGTGGTGGGTGCTGGGGAGAGGGGAGTGCTTTAGGAGCCGGCCGAGGGGTGGGCAGGAGCTCGCAGTGGTCCCGGGTGGAGGCAGGGTGGTGACTTCCAGCAGGCAGCGCCTGTCCAGGCATGACGGGACCCGTCGGGGCCATCAGAGGAACAGCACCCGAGACCCCAGGCCACCGGGAGCACGCCGGCCGCGACGGCCTCTGCCCGCCCTGGGGGGCTGCAGGCAGGGCCTTGGGTGGCCCCGAGTGCCCCCACTGAGTGCCCAGGAGCCGGCCCCAGCGCCCTCCAGCACGGACTCACCCTCCAGGGACCCCGTCAGGCCGACCCCGCTCGCCTCCTACCCGAGGGGTCCCAGCCGGTGGCCAGAGCCCCCCGGCCCTCCGCTGCCAGGTGGAATCCAGGGGGCTGCGCCGGCCCCCGCCCACTGCCCCGTGCTCTGCCCGGCCGGGGGGCTCCGTGCTGTGCCGCCCCCAAGCCGTCGCCTGGGAGGAGGGGCTCAGGTGGTCAGAGCACGGGCGAGCCCTGTGCCCCCGGGCGCCGTGACTACCCAGCACGCCACCCTGGAGGCCTGATTCCACAGGTCAGGAGGGGGCCTGAGAACCTGCATTTCTGACAAGTCCCCGGGGTGCATGTGCACCCCAGGACCCCCCGGGAGGACTCCAGACCCAAGACGCCCTCGTAGAACAGGCCGCAGGGGTGGAGCTGCAGGGCTTCGCTCGCCTGTCCCTGCGGGGCACACGTCGCCCTCGTCACCCGGCGGGACCCCAGTGCCCTGGCCCGAGACCCTGCCTGCGCGTCTGCAGGCCTGGGGGGCGTGGGCCCCGCCGAGTGGCTGGGAGACCTGAGTGGGTCGGGCAAGGCTCAGGGAGGACAAGGCGCAGGCCTGGCCTCTCAGGCGCTCCTGGGGCCACCCGAGTGCCCACGAGGACACAGCCTGGCGGGGGACCCCCCAGCACAGCCCGGCCTTCCTTGGGGGCTGCCAGACCCTGCCAGCCCCACCCCCCCCAGGATTGTCCCCCCGCCCGGCCCCCACTCACCGCGCCAGCCTTGGGCTCGTCGCCGTTCTCCTCGTCGGACTCGAGGGCCACAGGCAGGGACTTCTGGGGCGGTGAGAGGGTCAGGTCCCAGTGCAGCGGGCGGCGCTCGGCCTTGGGCCCCAGCCGCAGGCCCCCCAGCTTCTGCACCGCGGGCTCCGCCGGGGCCGCCGGCCGCAAGTTCTCCTTGTTCTGGGCCTTGGCCCTCAGCCGCTGCACCCCGAAGCCCCGGTCCTCGGGCCGGGGCTCCTCCGCCAGGCCCCGGCATGCGCCCCCCTTGCCGAAGCGCCTCTTGGGGGGCTGCGCCTCGTGCGCGTGCGCGTCCACACGCAGCAGGGGCTTCATCTCCACCTCGTAGTTGCTGAGCCGCTCCTCGTCCAGCTCCAGCAGCCGGGCGCTCCCCGAGCTGGGGTTGCCGGCCCGGGGCTGGGACGTCCACGAGAAGGGGGCGGGGGGCTCCGTCCGCCGCTCCCGCGGCCTAGGGTTCCCGGGCAGCCTGCGGCCCGAACCCCGGGCCCGGTGGTCGTCCGTGGGCTGGCCGCCGCGCAGGGCGCTGCCCCGGACGCCCCTTGAGCCCCCCGCCTTCTCCTCGGCCCAGCTGTCGCGGGCGCAGTCCCCTCCCCGGCCTTCCAGCAGCATCTGGATGTCCCCGCCGCGCTCCTCGTCCACCGAGGCCTGCCGGGAGAAGTGGGCGGCCTTGCTGCGGGCGGCGGGGGCCGGCGGCGGCGAGGCCGAGGGGCTGGCGGGGAAGCTGCGCAGGGGGCTGTCGTCGGGGGTGGCGTCGGAGGGCGTGGTGCCCTTGCGGTACAGCTCGGGGCTCTCCTGCTGCGGGGGCGCGCCGGCCGAGAGCACCTCCGCGTCCCCGCTGGAGTCCTGGCGCTGGGGCCGCTGGCACTCGAGCCCTTGGAGGAAACGAAACGGGGGGTTACGTGGCGCGGGCCACGCCGGCAGGCAGCGCGCCCGGGGTGACCGCTGGACTCCGGTGCCGTGTCTGACCGTCCCAGGCCCCCCACTGCGAGCGTCACAGCGGCAGCTGACCGCGCGCCCCAGAAACCTCCATCTCCTCTGCGTGCCAGGCTCGGGGGACGGACGCGAGAGGGGCGCTGCCCTACTGCGCGGGAGCCGGGAGGCCTCGCTCCGGGGAAGGGAGAGGGCTTCCCGGGGAGGAGCCGGGGGTTCCAGGGGGCTCAGTTCCAGCTCTCCCCTGAGTGTGGTCTCAGTGCCACACGGCGAGAGGAGGGGGCCGTGGCTGCAGACCACCGGAGAGGGCCCAGCTCCGGGATTCAGCGCTTGGGGAAAGGGAGGACCCCCAAAGAAACGGCCGAAGTGGCACCTCCTGCCAGCGCTGGCCCGGCTTGTCCACTGAGGAGGGGGCACGTGGCATCTCGACCGCCGTGGAGTCGTTCCTGGAGCTACGTTCATCCAAAACCACGCGTCCCAGCCCAGGGCCAAACGCAGGCGCCCCCTCCCCGCCGCCCCCCTCCCCACCCCCTGCCTGGGCTGAGCACGTGGGTCCCCCTGGGATCACCATGCAGTTCAAGGTCATGGGAAGGACGCCTGGAACCGCCTGGCGCTGCCCTTCAGACACAGAGGGCGGCTTCCGTTCCAAGCCCTTCCCAGCCCAGCATGGCCAGAAGTCGGGGTCGGGGGGCCGGCCCCCCGTCCTGCAGATGCCCGTGCAGTCCCCGCACGCCACACCAGGGCTCGCCGCACCCTGAAGCAAAACCGGATTCCTGCGGCCTCGTCCCCGCGGCCCCGCTGCGGCAGGCGGTCAGCCCCGAAGCCGCGCCCTTGCGGGTGACGGGGGCGCCCAGGACTGGGGCGCAGCTCGCCCACCCCGTCCACGGCACCGAGACCCCGGCCCGCCCACCACGCCGGCCGCTGCGCGGGTCTGTCCCAGCACAGCACCCCAGACCAGGGGCTTCACAACGAACCCTTGTTTTCATAGCACCAAGGTCAAGGCTGGGCCACGCCTGTACCCTTGACCTGCACAGAGGCTCCTTCCTGGGCCACAGCATCCAGCCTCGGCCTGCGGCGGCGCAGGCCGCCTCCTGGCCGGTCTCTGTCCACGTCCTCCCTCCTGAGGACGTGGCCCGCGGGAGCTGAGCCCCAGCTGATCCTCGAAGGCCAGTGTCCAGCAGGGGCTGCTCGCTGAACCGGCGCCAGGCGTGCCTGCCCCCGAGCCCCGCCTGTGCCGTGGCCTCCCCCACGAGGAGCCACGGCTGCCCCGTCTCTCGCCGTTTCGGGCCAGGCCCCACAGCCCCTCCCTGGAGGGCACTGTCAGCACCCACAGGTGCCGGGAGACTGTTCTCAACCACAATTAGCCAAAAACACGTGGTGTTTCTGGAAGATTCCTCGAGAAAACGCAGAACGGCTCACGGAGGCCTGTGGCTGACCTCCAGGGCTTCAGTCCCTTTCCTGGCCCTTGAGGTTTCCGAGCCCAGACGGGGGCCTCCCGCCTTCCAGAAGTGGACACGGCCTCCTTGGAGCCCCGGGCCCTGGCGGCCCCGTACGGCCCCGGGGTGTGGGGACATCGGTGGCTCGCTGTGTCACAAAGCAGCCACGGGGCACTGCCCAGGCCTCGGCCACCTGCCTTGGCCCCTACGGGCTGCCACGGGCCTCCCGGGGGCGGACAGCCAAGACGCCGGAGGCAACGAGCCCTCTCCCAGCTGAAATGTTCAGGCATTTGCCTTCCACGCAGGCTTCAGAGCGAGGCACGCTTCTGCCGCGTTCTCCAAGCCCCGGTGGTGGCATCCGTCTACGGGCCGTAGAGCTCCCGGCTCTGAGGGCCACGTGAGGGCGTGGAGGTGGGGGGCTGTCCCCTCCCCTTCCCCACAAGGCCAGAGCCGCTTCCGCCAGTTCCCGCTTTGGGAATGCTTCCCTGTAGCGCGTCCTAAGTAGGAACAGCAGACGCCAAATCCCAGGGCCCGCCGCCCGCTCTGAGCTCTGCCCCGAGGCTGCGCTGCCCGGGGAGGTGCCGTGTACAGAGGCCGCAGGCGGGAGCTGAGGCCGGCGCCCGAGCCCCTGGGGAGAGCCCGGAGCTGCAGGTGCCGCACGCCGCGAGCCAGGCCGCTCCGGCTCCACGCCCTCGTCCATCCGTCCGTCCACCTGACTCCCGCGGCACTCGTGCCACCTCAGAGGCCCCCACGGGGACAAGCATCGGGGACGCCGCCCTTTTAAATCCAGAGGAGGGACCGCGTGGGGGCGCCTCCTGAGCGTAAAACGTCGGCTCGAGGCATCGTTGCAGGGACGTCCGCCACGGGCCGCGGCCACGGGCGACCCCAGCTCCGCGGCCCCAGCTCCTGGTTTGGGGCTGCAAGGCGCCGCCTCGACAGGGGCCTCCGGCGGGGGCTTAGAGCAACGGGCGGGGGCTCTGGGCTCGGGGGAGGCGCCTCCCCTGCCCTCCAGCTGTTGGGGCTCCCGTGGCCGCGGCCCTCCCGCCCCTCATCCGTGGCCTCTCCCGAGACTCTGGGTGCCCTCTTGACTCATAACGCTTCCCCGTGGGATCTGCGCCCCAACCAGGACGACGCCGTGAGCACCGCAGCCGGAGTCGGCCACACAGGCCCTTCTTCCAAAGGCCCTGCCGCGCCTCCGGGGACAGCCGGGGAGCACCCCGCGGCGGCCTCAGACGTCACCCAGGCCCCTGTTACTGTTTTTTCCATTTATTTTCAACCACGAGACAGACATGTAACGAAACTGCTGTAACCACAGAAAGGGACGGTCCACGTCACTTTCACCCGATGGCACGCTATTTCCATCGCCCCAACCCAAACCTCATGCTCTTCTCACAGCGAGTCCCCCTCCCACCACACTGCTCGCCACAATTCCACTTCCTGTCTCCACGGTCTGCTGCTTCTAAGCGCCTCCTAGAAGAGGAAGCCGTGGCGCCGGGCCTGCCTGCTTCAGGCCACGTGACGCCATCAGGGCTTGCCCACGTGGCCGCGGGCACCGGCTTCTCCGTCGCAGGGCTCGGCCATGGCCAGTCTGTCCGGGTGGTGGCTGGGCTGCTGGCTGGCCTCCCCGCTCTGCGCACGGCGCCGGTCTGCCCGCGGGCAGCACGCACCTGCAAGGCCCTGCTTTGGGGTTCCTATGCAGGCAGGGAAACTGAGGCTCGGAGAGGCCGCGCTCAGCGCCCTTCGGTGGGCACCGCCTGTCCCCAAGCTCACTGCTGTGCAGGAGGGCCGGGTACCACGGCGGCCCCTAACCGGCAGCCCCTCGTCCAGGCCGCGGCTGGGTGGAGCTGGGCCCAGCCTGTACCCCCTCTCGCTGTGTGCGAGCGACCTGCTTGGGAGCCGTGGCTGGCTCTGTGGGGTCTTGCGGGGAGAAGGACACGGGGAGCCGATGACTGGGCCGACAGCCGGACCGCCACTGACCAGCCCGCTCACCAGACCCTGTCCCCGTGAGATCACGTCCCAGCTGTGCGGCTCCGCCCGCACCCCATCGTGGCCTACGGAGCGAAATTCAGGGGAAGCGCTGAAGGCCGCAGCCCCGGAGGAGCAGGCTCACAAGCCAGGCCGGCCGGCCACGGCTTCCAGCAGCTTCCAGGCCCTTCCGAAGAGCCCCGCGGGGCTCCTGCCCATGGTCCAACACGGCAGCCACGCGTGGCTGCTGGCATTTAGATGCACCCAATGGACCAAAGCCAAAAGTTCAGCTCCACGTCTCCCGTGGCGGGCGGCCGCAGTGCTGGACGGTGCAGGTACAGCTACTCCGTCATCACAGAACATTCTAGAACAGCGCTAGGGAAGGGGAAGGGCAGGGAGAGGTGCCACACGCACAGCCAGGTGCGAGGACACGTGCCGTCAGGCGAGCAGGACAGACAAACGCCGAGACCTGCCTGAGGGGATGCAAGCGGGCGGCCGTCCGGCCCCGGCAGCCCCTCGGCCGAGCCGCGCGGCACTCACCGTTCTCCCTGCGCTGGAAGGAGGGCGAGAGCTCTTTGGCAGTGATCCTGGCGACGCGCGCCTCCTCCTGCGCCTTCTGCGCCGCCGTCAGCGCCGCCTCGGCCTTGGCCCGGGAGTGGGAGGTCCTGGAGGGGGACACGGTGGGAGTGAGTGGCCGCAGGGGAGCGGGCCCCGCCCACCTGCGTGGCCTCGTCCACCCTGCCCCCATGGCCCCGCCCATCCCCGTGGCCCCACCCTTCCCTGCCCACCCCACCCGCGGCCCTGCCCACTCTGCCGGCAGCCTCACCTGGCGGCCCCGCCCCGCCCCACCCTGATGCCCGCCTTGCTGGCTCGTTCCAGACGTCCACGGGGCTCCACGGGGCACCACCAGCAGCCAGCGAGCTGGGCCCCCACCCTGGGCTCACACAGACCCCGGCCTGGCATGGGGTTGTCCACGTGCGAGGGAAGGTGGGACCCCGAGCCTTCGTGCCCCCTCCGAGGCGCAGCGTGCCGCAGCCACAGAAGCCACGGCCTACGGTGCCACTTCGAGACCCGCCCAGAGCAGGGCCTCCTGGTGCTGCCCTGTCCAGGCCCACTCGGGGGGCCACACTTCCACTGGACAGATGAGACAGAGGTCAGGGCCTCCGAGCGACGGGCCCACCCTGTGAAGCTGCGCGGTCCACAGAGGGCCTAGAGGGCGAAAGCGCCTCCCAGTGCCCAGCTTGGGCCCGGCTCGAGAGGGCGCCTGGGCCAGCTCAGTGGAGGGTGGGGGGCACCGGGCCTGCTCCCTCGCCCCCCAGAGCGCCCCGAGGAGCCTCAGTGAGCCCCCAGCCTCCACGCAGGCCGCCCAGCCGTGGACGTGGCCCTGCTCATCCCAGCACAAAAGCCCCCGGCTGCACGAGCGAGCAGGACGCCACGCTGGGGCTCGGCTCTGAGGGGCGGGCGGACAGTGGGCACTGCCTCCTCCAGCCGCGAGAAGCGGGGGCCTTCCTGTGGGCTCCGGCCCGGAAGGCGAGCCAGGCGCCCCTCAGCCTGCTGACCTGTGACCCCGTGCCTCGTGAACATGGTGGGGAGGGGGCTCCGTGCCCCCAAACAAGGGCTGAGCTAGCTGTGCGCACCCCCACACAGGCCCGGGTGGGCGCGGGGCGGGGCCGCGCGGTGGGGCTGGGCCTTGGGGACCAGCAGGGGGGACCTTGGCGCCTGGCCCAGTGGTTCCGGGTGCACCCAGGCCGGGGTGGTCCCAGCGCCCGGAAGAGAGAAGACGGCCAGCGGGAACGGGCGGAGCAAGTGGGCGCACCTCTCCCTCCTGGGGCACCCCCACCCTCGCCCAGGTACGTCCCACCTGCCTGCCCTCACCTGAGTTCACATCTGGTGTCCCATCCAGGTCCCTGCCCTGACACCAGGGAGCGGGGCACAGTGACGGTCCCCAAGAGGAAGGGGCATCTGCCCGGGGCCACTCGGGCCACGAGCTCCACGTGCGACTGCACGTTCCTCGGGCCCCCAGGAGCGACTGCAGCAGGGAGTAAGCGCACGGGCTTGCACAGAGCCGCGTTGGCCCCAGGCCCGGGCCCAGGAAGCGACGCGGGCTGCCGAGGACGCCCCGCGGCGCCGTCAGAGTCCCCGACTCGCGCTCCAGGTGCTCCTGCACCCCGGCCGCTGACAGCACCCGTCACCGGCCCCAAAGTCTTACGAGCGTCCGTGCACACGTTCAACTGCGGACGTCCTACCCCGATGTGGTTTCATCTTCAGGAGACAGGAAAGGCCGCCGTCGCCGGTGGCGCCGCAGGCCCGGGTGCACCCACCCCACGGCGCGTCACCCGGGAGCGGAGCAGGGCAGGGCCCCTCGGGGACCCCTGGCGATTACGACTGGATTTTCTGCGAGCAATGGCCGGTCAGCTGGCAAGCCGGGACCCCGGCTCCGGACCAGCCCCCAGCCCCTCGCTCCCGGGGCCCATGGCGGGGGCTGTGGGGAAGCCGCGCTCTCCCGTCCCCAGGCATGGCTGGATGTCCGAGGCGCCCACGTGGCACGGCACCCAGCGGCGTCGGTGCTGCTGAGAGTCCATGGGAACGGGCCGTCCTCTGCCGGACAGTCTGTCCCGGGGCCGCACCAGCAGCCACAGCTCCTCTCATGGCTGCAGGGCCACAAGCCCAGCGCCCAGTGTTCACAGGCAGAGCCCGTCCCCTGCCTCTCTCCTGGCACTCTGCGCCCTCGCCACCACGTGGCCTTCTTCCCTCCCATCTCAAGACGTCGGGCCACTGATCGGGGTCCCCGCTGGGCACGTAACCTGTCTCAACTGGCCTGACTCTCTGCAAAAGCCCGTGGCCAAGTGACATCACAGCCTGCTCCCTGGGTGGAACCTCGAAGCTTCGTGGGGTGCAGCTGCACCCACACAGCCCCCGCCAGCCACCAAGCCTGCGTCCCTCTCGGGCCAGACACGCAGTGAGTGACCGGGGAGGAAAGAAGGGATTTGGGGTGTCTGGCTGAGCACCCCGAGGTGGCACTTGGGCCTCCTGCACTGTCGGCCGAGCGCGGTCTCTTCCTCGGCACCGCACGCGACTTCCAGAAGCCCCCGTCCTGCACGGCTTCCCACGTCTCCCCTCCCGTCGGCCGAGTTGGGTGAGCAGGACCCTGCCCCTGGAAGGTACCTGGGGCTCACCGACCGCGGCGTCACTCAGTGTGCCATCAAGGGCTCGTGCAGCCTTCAGCCGCCAACTAGCCGCACAGCGTCTTCACACCCCGAGAAGGGGCTGCGGGACCAGCCCCCCATCCTCCCCTCCCCTCCCGGCTCCTGGCCACCACCTCTGCTTCACTCTCCTGCACGCCTCGGGCCCACTGACTTTCTCCTTAGTTTTTATCATTTTAAATGAACAACTCGGGAAGCAGATTTGGCTCAACTGATAGAGCGTCCGCCTACCACATGGAAGGTCCAAGGTTCAAACCCAGGGCCTCCTGACCTGTGTGGAGCTGGCCCATGCAGCAGTGCTGATGCACGCAAGGAGTGCCCTGCCACGCAGGGGTGTCCCCCGTGTAGGAGAGCCCCATGCGCAAGGAGGGCGCCCCATAAGGAGAGCCGCCCAGCGCGAAAGAAAGTGCAGCCTGCCCAGGAATGGCACCGTACACACAGAGAGCTGACACAGCAAGATGACGCAGCAAAAAGAGACACAAATTCCTGGTGCCGTGACAAGAATAGAAGCAGACACAGAAGAACACACAGCAAATGGACACAGAGAGCAGACAACGACGGGGAAAGGGGAGAAATAAATAAAATAAATCTTTTAGAAAATAAATAAATGAACAACTCAGTGGCACTTGGCACGTCCGCCAGCTCTACCTGGTGACAAACCTTTCCAGCACCCAGTGGGACGCCCCGTGCCCACCCACGGCCCCTCCCTAAGCCCCCCCGCCCCCCCGGGGCTCCTAGGAACTCTGCGCTGACAGCCTCTCACGGGCTCCCACTGCACACGGCTGCCCCATGTGAGAACTGCTCCCAGGATGCAGCACGAGGGGCAGCGGGCCAGCGCCCAGGCGAGCCGGCCAGCTTCTGCTCTGACCTGTGAGCCTCCCGCCACAGTGTGCTCCATCCGGGGGTGCCCAGGGTGCCAGGCTGGCTGGAAGGCATGCCCAGAGCCCTCGGGGCATGTCCACCGTGCAGCCCCTGCGCCTCCTGCTCCAGGCCTGGGTGGCCCTGGGACGGGCCAGCGTGCACACAGGGCAACGGTGTGGTCAGGCCGCGGATGGCGGAAGGAGACGTCTGCCAGGAAGCTCCGGGACCAGGCCCGGGACAGCCAGGCGAGGGGTGCAGGGTGGAAAGGCTGCAGGTCGGGGGCGCACCAGGCACCAGGCAAGCCAAGCGAGGGGCCTTGGGAAGCTCATTCGCGTCTCCGGTCAAACTGTCGCCCCCGCGTTTCTTTATTTTACACTCCGTTGCCTTCTAAAGCAGGTTAGGAGAGTCTGGCTGGAGAGCCAGTAACGGACTGATGAGGTTATTCCATTATTGGTAGATGAGAGGAATGGAGACGGGAGACGAGCCAGAAACGAGACACTTAAAGTGCCGTCCGAGGGCCTTGGAAACCAGGCCACCCTGAGCTCCCTGGTGACCAAGGCAAGCAAGAAGCAGCGCACGTCAGACAAAATCAAACCCGTGGCTCAGGAGGGTGGGTCCAGGGCCTGGACCAGGAGAAAATTTCTCAGCAAGCCCCAGGTTTCCTCGAGGCTTCCAGTAAAGACCTCGATGCGGCGTGACGGGACATGCGGTGCGCTCAGGGGGAGGGGCCGGGGTTGTGCCAGAGGCATCGCGGTGACGTGGGCTCCGGCGTGGCCCGAGGAACTTCCTTCTGCTGCTGTGCTCAGCACCAACCCCCTGGCAGGGCCGTGGCTGCGCCGTCCTCTGCTGCAGGCGATGCCGTTTCTGACGGGTGCTCTCACCGGCGAGGACAAACGGACAAATGTCGAGTCCAACCGGCTCCAGCCCCAAGAAGGCACCTGACCACCCCGCAAAGATGGGGGCGAGAGGCCCAAGGCAGGGCAAGGGTGCCGGGGACTAGAGGGGGAGGAGCCCAAGCCCCCTGCGTGCCCGTTGGAGAGCCGCCCCGAGTCCAGGACCGAACACGCCCGACATTATCAGGAAACAACAACAAACGAGGGAAGCGGACTTGGCCCAGTGGTTAGGGCGTCCGTCTACCACATGGGAGGTCCGCGGTTCAAACCCCAGGCGTCCTTGACCCGTGTGCAGCTGGCCCACGTGCAGTGCTGATGCGCGCAAGGAGTGCCCTGCTACGCAGGAGTGTCCCCCACGCAGGGGAGCCCCACGCGCAAGGAGTGCGCCCCGTAAGGAGAGCCGCCCAGCGTGAAAGAAAGAGCAGCCTGCCCAGGAATGGCACCGCACACACGGAGAGCTGACGCAGCAAGATGACGCAACAAAAAGAAACACAGATTCCTGTGCTGCTGACAACAACAGAAGTGGACAAAGAAGAACACACAGCAAATGGACAGACAGAGCAGACAACTGGGAGGAGTAGAAATAAATAAATAAATCTTCAAAAAAAACACAAAAAAACGATGTTTCAGGTTTTCTAAACTAGCGCGTTTGCGGCCCCCTCGATGGGAGGGTTGTGGGCATTTGTTGACTGCCCGAGGCCTCACCGAACACAGCGTGACTGCCCCGAGCCAGGCCGCAGAGCCGGGGGCCCTCCCCGAGCCAGGGCCAGCCCGGGAGCCGGGACCTGTCGTGCCCCCACGGCCGCTCCCCTGGCGGCTGGGGCCTCCGGTGGCTTCTGAATACCAAGCCCCCCCACCTGCCGACTTCGGCGTGTTCTAGAACTGCCTGGACAGAAGTGGAGGGTGAGCCGGCCGCCCAGCACAGCAGACCCATGCCCCTGGGAGGGGGGTCTGGGCCGGGCCAGCACCTGCCGTCCATTCACAGGGCCAGGGTCCCCGTGGCAGGGCCTGAGCCGGTCAGCGCCCTCCAGATGGTGCCCCTGTGAGGCGGGAGCGGCCGGTCAGCTGATGCCCAGAGGCCCCACGCGCAGACTGCCCCTCCCGGACCTGCTGCTGCCATCCCCATGCTGGCAACACCCTGGGCCGACTATTCTGGCCACGGCCCAGTACGGAGATGGGCGCCACTCATGGGTGTGTCCCCCCGGCTGCCCGGGGCCCCAGCTGCCCCCGCACGGCCCGAGGCCAGCAGGGGCCTCCCTGGAGGGGCTGCTGTTTGGTTCCCACGTTCTTACTTAGTGAGAACACCACGAACGCTAATCCCCCTGTATTTTCCTGTAGACGCTCACATGTCCACCAAAAGAGCACGCCACACCAACCCGCGGTAAGTCACAACAAACCAGCAAACACAGGGGACGACGCCCCAGCGCCCGGGAAGGCTCGTTCCCAACGAGACCGACACGCCCGGCGCAGGCACCATGGCCCCCGTGGCTGAGCCCCCCGCCGGCCCCCCGTGCCACCCCACCCCGCTGCCTCCCCCTTGGGCCCCCATCCCCGTGCACACGGCCCCTGGCCCCCCAGCCCCAACTGGGGCCGGCCCGCTGAGCCCACCCCTGGGACTGTGGGCCCCGGCGCAGGTTGCGGTCGTGCTGCGCGGGTCCTGCAGCCGCTCTGAGCCTCGGTCCCCACCGCTGGGAAACGGGCCTCTCCGAGTGCCTGCGGGGACCGGGTGAGGCCACAGGGGGTCCGGGAGGGGAGGGCGCGTTGGGACCCCTGGGCCGGGTGGGGCCCAAGGGTGGGGACGCAGCTCTCTCTTCTGAGGGGGAGACCCCCGGCAGGTGGGAAGCGGGGGAGGCGGGTGGCTGGAAGCCTGGCTCTCGGATGCGGTGGTGACAGGGCTGAGGGCAGGGACAGAGGGCCCGGCCAGGCCTGCAGCTCGTGGCGGCTCGACTGTGGGCGCTGGCGGCTCTGGAACGAGGGTGATGGCTCCCAGGGGACAGCTGTGCTCTGGGCGCTGGAGGCCCACCGTGGACAGGACCCCCACCCTTCCCTGGGGACAGAGAGACGACGGCAGAACGCGTGTGTAAAGCCTCCTGCGGGCTGCCCGCGGGCGATGGGGCAGATGCGAGCAGGGACAGGAACGGGGGGGTGGGCAGCCCTGGGAGCGCTCAGAGCCGGGCAGGCGCAGGACGGGGAGGGGGCACGGCCAGCTGGGGGTCCCTGCAGCCTGTGCCATGCGGGCCTCTCCTGAATGGGCCGGAAGCCACGCAGGTCCACACAGAGGGACGCCGGGACGGTGGCCTCTTCATCCTCCTCTAACTGCATTAGGACCCCAACAGTGGGTGGCGAGGAGCAGGAAGTCCAGGGCTGGTGGACACCGCGGGGGGCCCGTGCGTCCCCCATGAAGGCCGCGCGGACCCAGATTCCCAGCCCACCTGGGGGCGGGGCCTGCGGGGCTGGGGGCTCAGGGCTGGGGGCCGGCGCTGCTCCCAAGCCCCCCGCTGCTGCCGCCAGGGCCCCTCTGGGAAGCGCTGGCCCGCATTCCACCGCCTACGCCCACCCGCCTCCCCCCCGCCTTCCCCAGGGCCCCCCACCGCCAGCCCAGCTCGAGCGTGGCACCCCCATCTCCCACCCTGTTCCTGGACCGGCGCCCTGTGCCCCCGTCTGCCCAAGCTGGTGGCGCCATGAGCGCCCCCCGCTTTGCCCCTGGCTCTTCACCCGCCCCCCAGGGAACCAGGGTCGCCCCCTCCGTCCACTGAAAGCCTGGCACCCTCCCAGGGGCCTCTGTGTGCGTCTTCTCCCCCCGCCACATGGCAGGGGGCCCCGCTGAGCTGGGGGCTGCCCGTGCCCTTGCGCCCACGGGTGAGCAGGACGGCTCCGTCGACACGCGCCAGCCGCAGGGGTCGGGGGAGCCCCTGCGCCCTGCCCGCCCGCCCCGGCTCTCCCGCGGACTCGCGTCTCGCCCGTCGGCCCCACCCGCTCCAGCCCCTCCTCTGTCCCTACTCCCTGCGGGGCCGGTCTTGCCCCTGCTGGACGGGAGGCTCCAGGCGCCTCCCCCAGCGCCCCCCGCCCGCTGCCGCCCACTCCCACCACCCACTCCTCCGCTGAGGCTTCCCGGCCAGCGGGCACAGGGCTGCCAGCTCCTGTCCACTAGGAGCGGGGAGGACCCCAGGGTCCCGGGGGCGCCCGGAGCCTCCCTGGGAACGCCGGCACCTGGCGCCCGGGCACCCAGCCTGCCCCTTAGGCCCCGTGGGGTGGGGTCTGCCGCGGACCTCGCCAGCTCCACGAGCTCCACCGCCCCCCACCGGCAGCTCCGGCCTGTCCAGAAGGCGATGGGCCCTGACTTCCGCTCACAGCGCGCAGGGAGCTCCCTCGCCCCTGGCCGCCCACCAACAGGGGCCCCGTGGGGCCGCGTTCCCCGTTTGCAGGCGGGGACGCCGAGCCTGGAGGAGAGGTCTCTCCAGCAGCAACCTTGGGGGGCCGACGCTGCACAGACCCCGTGCTAGGGACAGCAGGGAGAGAGAAGACCCCGTCGGAGCCCCCCGGGATCTGAGAGGGCGAGAGAGATTGGCAGCGTCGCAGCCACGGTATGCGCGTAATAGGTGCTGCAGGGGGCACGCAGGGGAGGCTTCCTGGAGGAGGTGGCGCCATGAGGTGAGATCTGAAGGCAAAATGGAGACGGCAAAGGGGGGAGATGCTGGATGCGCCTGCCGAGGGCTCAGTGGGGGGGCGCCGGGCGGGGGCCGGAGGCTGCGGAGGCGGCGGGAGCCTCATCACGCGGGCCTCGTTCCCCCCCCCCCCCGGATTCACGAGCAGCCTCTGGGGGGGTGGGACGACGCGACACAAGCTGCGATGTGGTCTCGAGAGGCGGGTGGAGGCGAGCGCTGCCCCAGGCCTGAGGGGAAGCAGCTGAAGGCGCGGGTGAGCCCCACGCAGGCGACGCTGCGTCCTTCAGAGCTGACGTGCCCACCGCACTCTACAGTGTGCGCCGCCCACAGCGCTCTACAGTGTGCAGCGCCCACACGTCCGCGCCTGCGCTGACCTTACTGCAAGGCAGGGTGTTGGCGGGACTTCTAACGTTCAGGCCGGAAGGTGGGGCGCGCGGGCCTCAGATGAAAGTAAAAGACCCCCTGCCGCCCCAGGGGTCACCTCCCTGCAGCTCTTTCAAACGGGCTCTTCCGCAGGAGCCAGGAAACGGGGGCGGCATCCCCTGTAAAGCAGTTTCATCTGCTCAGGCCCCATCAGAACGTCAAGGACGAGCAGGCAGGAGAACCTTCTAGACTTTGCAAAGCACGACGGTCTCGCCTCCTTCCGCCCCAGCTCCCCCGAAACCCTCCCCATTTTTCCCCATTAACAAAACTTCAAAGGAATAAAAAGAAACCCAAACTCATGGAGAAAATGGTGCCCCATCCACCACGGGGTCCAGCTGAGCTGCCCGCCAGCGGCCGGCGAGGGGCAGGCCGAAGGCCTCGCCAAGGGCCGCACCAGGCCGCAGCGCGGGCGCCAGCGCTGAAGCGGGCAGAGGACCCGGCTGCCGGCCCCGGGGCCCTGGGGCAGCCTTCGAGGGGCCTCGAGGTCCCGGCTCCTTCCTCGACCCGGGACCCTGCCTGGGAGGCCTGGCCCTGCTCGGCGCCCCCCGCTCTGCAGCCCTCCTCCGCCAGCTCGGCCTCCCTCCCTCCCTCCCGGGCCACTGTGACCTGGAGGGGTCCCGGGGCTTGCTCCTGGTGGGCCCGGGGCCAGGCACACACTCGTGAGTGCCCATGTGCAAGGGTGCGAATGCCAGGGTACCGTGAAGCCACGTGCTGCACCTCCGGGGCCACTTGGGACGCGGAGGGGGGTGGGGAGCGCTGGGATCCGCCAGAATCCGCTCCGCATGCACCAGCGGCTTGGGCTGGGGCAGGCAGCTCAGCCTGCTTTTTTTTTTAAGATTTATTTTTTATTTATTTCTCTCCACACACACCGCCCCCCCCCCCGCCCCAGTTGTCTGCTCTCTGTGTCCATTTGCTGTGTGTTCTTCTGTGTCCGCTTCTATCTTTATCAGCAGCACGGGAATCTGTGTCTCTTTTTGTTGCGTCATCTTGCTGTATCAGCTCTCCGTGTGTGCAGCACCACTCCTGGGCAGGCTGTGCTTTTTTCACTCAGGGTGGCTCTCCTTATGGGGCGCACTCCTTGAGCGTGGGGCTCCCCTGCGCGGGGGACACCCCCACGTGGCAGGGGCTGGGGGAGCGCAAGGCCAGGGCAGTGGACAAGGGTCAGCCTGGGGCGGGGCCTCCGGGGGCAGGGCCAGTGCTGCAGCGTGTGCCACCCGCACACACGCCACTCCTCAGGGAGCCCCTTCCTGAGAGCTTGAACCGCGCGGGCTTCCCTCTGGGAGAGTTCGGCGCCGGCCACAGGGCACCATGAACATCCACAGAACTGAGGCGCACGCTGGGCGTGGCTTCAGGTGGTAAATATGTCACTAGGATAAATGTTTGTAAGAAAAAGCCACAGGCCTGTGCAGCAGCGAGAGTGAACACGCATGAACCAGGGACCTGGGGCACAGTCCAGCTACAACAATATTCTTCAACCGACTGAAACAAATGCACCACACTAAGGCAATAATGAGGGACACGCGGACTCTGCTTTCTGCAGGATTTTTCTATAAACCTGTAACTTCTCTAATTTAATAAAAAAAAAACTGATGAAAGTCTAGGAAACAACCCTCCTGGAGGTAAAACAAAACAACAGAAAGAAACAGTGAAAGGGAAGCAGATTTGGCTCAACTGACAGGGTGTCCGCCTACCACATGGGAGGTCCAGGGTTCAAACCCCGGGCCCCCTTGACCCGTGTGGAGCTGGCCCATGCGCAGTGCTGATGCACGCAAGGAGTGCCATGCCACGCAGGGGTGTCCCCCGCGTAGGGGAGCCCCACGCACAAGGAGTGCGCCCCGTAAGGAGAGCCGCCCAGCACAAAAGAAAGTGCAGCCTGCCCAGGAGTGGTGCCGCACACACAGAGAGCTGACACAGCAAGATGACGCAACAAAAAGAGACACAGATTCCTGGTGCTGCTGACAACAACAGAAGCAGACAAAAGAAGAACACGCAGCAAAACGGACACAGAGAACAGACAACTGGGGCGGGGGGGGGGGGGGAGGAAGGGGAGAGAAATAAAAAATAAAAAGTATAGAGAATTAAGGAAAAGTCCACCTTCCAAACCTTACCCTGTTCAGCTTCCCGTGGTTAACTATTCTTAATTCTAGTAGATTCTCTTTCAACCCTTTACCTATGTATTATAGCCATTCATTCCTAATTTTCCAAACATAAATAAGAACATACCCCACACAGTTTTCCTATGGCTTGCTTTCGTCCCTGATATGTTGTGGATGTTATGTTTGTCAGGTCACAATGATCTCCCTGATTTTTTTAAGGCCTGTAATGTCGCACTGTATGGACAAGCCCATATTTTTTTCATATTCACACATTTCTTAGAAATTTTGGCACAGTAACATCGGTCTACCCCTTTCACTTTTAAACCTCACACTATCATCGAGACTGCTGCACATCAGCAAATACGGAGCTTTCTTTTTCTTTTTAATGGAAGCGCCACGACACGATGTGTCTGCCCGTGTCGGCAGACGCGGCGACTGCTTTCCATTTCCTGCTACGACAAACGCAGTCCAGCGCTCTCCTTGTGCCTCTGACGTTTCACACACAAATCTGTCTTCAGGATAAACCCCCAGAGTGCAATGGATAAGTCAAAAATGAAGTCTAAACGTTCCTTTAGTATAAACTTGAATAGATATTAACAGTTTGCTCTCCCCAGAAGTTGTACCAATTTACATTTTCACTAGCAATGCCTGCGGGCGCCGGTTTCCCACTTCTCCAATTCAGTGGGTTATCAAGTTTTTTGATCTTTGCGAAGCTGACAGATAAAAAATAATATTACCTCATTGTAATTTTAATTTGCATTTTATCAGTGAGATTAATTTTTCCCTTTTGATTTATATGAGTTTCTTATATTAGGAAGTTGGCCTTTAGTCTCATTCTTTACATTTAAATTTTTATTCACCTGGAATTTACTGGATCTATTTTGGTGTAAGGTATGAGGTGGGGGCCCAAATTTACCTTTTTTTGTCCAGTGGCCACTCAAGAGCCCCAGTACTGCTTAGAACAATCCCCGCCCCCTCCCTGGTGTGTCAGGCCGCTTTTACCAATTAAGTGCTGGAATATTCCGTCGCGCTCGTACAGCCCGCGTGCCCTGGAGAAGCAGAGCCTCGCCGGCCCCTTCACCCTGCACCGCGACTGTCCAGGCAGGTGATGGGGGGGGATGACTGTGGACCCCAGGGAAGCCACTCCCACCGCCGAGGACACAGGACACGGCTGCCCGCGACCAACGCCCACCGTGTCCAGAACTGACCGACCTCCCAGCAACACGGCCGGGGAGGCTGCGCCGGCAGCTCCCGTTTCCCAGCTGAGGCGGGGTCTGCGGGGGAGCCCAGGGGCCCATCTGCCCTGGTGGGCCCGGCCGAGGCCCGGGCAGAGCAGCCCCCGTGGGCCCAGGGCGGCCTGTGCCTGGGCGGGGTGGGGGCGCAGTGGTCACGACAGCCCCCGGTTCCTGGCGCAGTAGAAACGGCCTCTTAAAGGGGTTTTCGAGCACTGCTTCGCCTCCTTCCTCTGCCTTAGGGCTGCGGGGCTAAGTTTAGACCGAGAGCCCCCTCTTCTCCCCCCACTCTCCACCCTGAGCCCCTCAGGAGCAGCAGGTCAACAGCCAGGGCACGGCAGGCAGGTGGGCAGCAGGGCCCCCCGCGGCCTGTGCGCACAGAGGCACGCGGGGCGGCTGGGTGTGCGGGGCATGCGGGCACCCGGAGACGGCGTTTGGGAAGGTAGCTCTGGGTCCTCTCTGCTCCAC
Organism: Dasypus novemcinctus; assembly: GCF_030445035.2. Classification (NCBI taxonomy): domain Eukaryota; kingdom Metazoa; phylum Chordata; class Mammalia; order Cingulata; family Dasypodidae; genus Dasypus; species Dasypus novemcinctus. Next base: position 2,443,497 of record NC_080690.1, read on the forward strand.
CTTTAGGGCGCCCCGACAGAAACCCAACCCTGAAATAAGCCCGTGTGTCCGGTGGAGACGGGCCCCGGCGGGCTGGGCCCCCGGGGGCAAGGGCAGGAGGGCCAGTGGGGAGCGGAGGAGGCAGAGGGGCGGGGGCCCCAAGAGCGGGCGCTGCCAGGGAGGGCAGTGGAGGGGGCTCCCACCCTTACCCCAGGGAGGTGTGGGATTGGCGGGGCCCACAGCCGAAGGAAAGCGCGGGCCCTGGGGGGTGAGCTCCCTTCCCACGAGCCCCTCACCCCCCCCACCCCAGGAACGTCCACCCCAGGACACTCAGAAACTGGACACAGAGGGGGGAGCAGCGCCCGGCAGCCACCGCCCAGCATGCCGCAGCCAGCCAGCCTGGGGGTGAGCCCTGACCCCGCCCTGCAGGCCCCGTGCCCGGCCCGAGTGGAGGGCACGGGCGCCCCGGATGACGAAGGGAGGCCAGGTGGGCCGGGGCACCGGGGGAAAGGGAGCAGGCGACTGAGACCCTGCGGGGTAAACCGAGGCCCCAGGCCCCCAGCGCCGGCTCTGTCCTCCCACCAGATCCCACAAAACACCAACGAAAAGGCCACGTGTTCGGCCGCATGACTCCTGGAGGTGACGGCGAGTGGCCGAGCAGGGACGAGGCCCCAGCGTCCGGCCCAGGGTCCCAGTCTCCCCACAGGGACACTCCTGTCCACCCCCAGCCTGGGGCCAAGTTTCAGCCTAGAGGTGACCAATGTCCCTTCCTTGGTTGAGCTCCTGCCATGAGCAAGACAGACATCTGACCTGAGATTTCCCGCCCACCCTGCCTGTCCATGCAGCAGGCAGGCACCCCGAACCCCAAGTCCTCATCCACAGGCAATAGCGGGGTCCCCACAAGGGTGGAGCAGGGGATTGCGCACAACCACCGAAAGGTGGGAAGAGCCCAGGTGTCCCTCGGGGATAGCCGGAGTGTCACGTGGCCGGCCACACGACGGGCCACGACCCGGCCGTGAGGAGGGGAGTTCCGTGGCATCAGCCACACAGATGAGCCTCCCAGACACCAAGATGTGGTGAAAAAGCCAGACACAGAAGGCCGAAGGCGTATGCCCGCGCTGACGTGCAATAACTAGAACAGGTAAATCCACAGAAAGTCAATCAGGTCACCAGGAGCTGGGGGGGGGGGGCGCTGCTTAGGGGGACAGGGCTTCTGTCTAGGGGACAGAGACGAGTTTTGGAAATAGAAAGGGGTGGTGGTTTTACAACACCCTGAGTAAAATTAATGCCACTGAATTGTACACTTAAAAATGGTTGTAATGGCAAAATCTGTTATCTATATTCTACAACAAAGCAAAAAAAAAAAAAATGGAATGAAATTCTGATACACGTTATAACATGGATGAACCCTGAAAACATTACGCCGAGTGAAATGACAAACACCGTTTGATTCTGTTTGTGTGAAACATCCAGAACAGGTAAATCCATAGAGAGAGCGGGCTGGTGCGGCAGGGGCGGCGGGGAGGCTCGTGGGGGCGGCGGCTGATGGGCACAGGGCTTCCTTCTGGGGCGATGAAAACGATCTGGACTGGACAGAGGTGATGGCTGCATAACAACACCAAGAAGGCACTAAATCCACTGAATTATTCACTTTAAAATGGTTGGTTTAAGACTGACAAAGAAAAGAAAGGAAGACACAAATAAGAATCAGAACCTAGAGGGGGGCATCACCACTGACCCCACAGAAATAAAAAGGACCGTAAGAGGACACTATGAACAACTGTAGGCCAAAAAACCAGACCACCTAGATAAAATGGACAAGTTCCTAGAAACACAAACAACCTACACTGACTCTACCAGAAATAGAGGACCTCAACAGATCAATCACAAGCAAAGAGTTTAAATCAGTCATCAAAAACCTCCCAATGTGGGAGACAGATTTGGCCCAAAGGAGAGGGCATCTGCTTACTGCATGGGAGGTGCAGGGTTCAAACCCAGGGCCTCCTTGACCTGTGTGGAGCTGGCCCACGCGCAGTGCTGATGCGCCCAAGGAGTGCCGTGCCACACAGGGGTGTCCCCCGCGTAGGGGAGCCCCACGCGCAAGGAGCGCACCCTGTAAGGAGAGCTGCTCAGCACGAAGAAAGTGCAGCCTGCCCAGGGTGGCGCCGCACACACAGAGAGCTGACGCAGCAGGATGACGCAACAACAACAAAAAATGAGACACAGACTCCAGGCGCCGCTGACACAAGTGGATACAGAAGAATACACAGCGAAGGGACACACAGAGCAGACAACTGGGGGGGGGGGTGGAAGGGGAGAGAAATAAAATAAAAATAATAATAATAATAAAACAAAAAACAAAACCTCCCAACAGAGAAAAGCCCAGGTGGTTTCTCAGGTGAATTCTACCAAACATTCCAAGAATTAATACCAATCCTGCTCAAGCGCTTCCAAAAAACTGAACAGAAGGGACCATTACCTAACTCATTCTATGATACCAACATACCCTAATACCAAAGTCAGATAAAGAAACCACGAGAAGAGATAATTACAGACCAATTTCTCTTAGGAACATAGATGTAAAAATCCTCAACAAAATACAAGCAAATCAAATCTAACATCACATTGAAAGAATTCGACAACACAATCAAGTGGGATTATCCCAGTTATGCAAGGATGGTTCAACATAAGAAAGTATTATAATAAACTACATTGACAGAATGAAAGGAAAAAACCCCACGTGATCATCTCCATTGACACAGAAAAGTATTTGACAAAATTCAGCATCTTTTCTTGATTAAAAAAAAAAACACGAGGGAAACAGACGTGGCTCAACTGATAGAGCATCTGCCTACCATATGGGAGGGTCCAGGGTTCAAACCCAGGGCCTCCTGACCTGTGTGGTGAGCTGGCCCACGCGCAGAGCCGCTGTGCACAAGGAGTGCTGTGCCACACAGGGGTGCCCCCACATGGGCTGGCCCCACGCACAAGGAGTGTGCCCTGCAAGGAGAGCTGCCCCACGCAAAAAAAACACAGCCTGCCCAGGAGTGGTGCTGCACACACGGAGAGCTGACGCAGCAAGATGACACAACAAAAAAGAGATGCAGTTTCCTAGTGCTGCTGAGGGTGCAAGCAGACACAGAAGAGCAGACAGCAAAAGGACAAAGAGCAGAAAATGGGGGGAAAGGGGGCTGGGGAAAGAAAATAAATCTTTAAAACAAAAACAGGAGAACAGGAATAGAAAGATACTTTCTCAACATGATGAAGAGCATATATGAAAAACCCACTGCTAACATCATGTTCAATTGTAAAAGGCTGAAAGCTTCCCTCTAAGATCAGGAGCAAGACAAGGATGCCCACAGCCACCACTGCTATTCAACATTGTGCTAGAAGTTCTTGCCGAAGCAATGAGGCAAGAAAAAGAAATAAAAGGCATCCAAATTGAAAAGGAAGAAGTGAAACTTTCACTATTTTCAGATGACATGATCACATATAGAAAGACACAGACTCTACAACAAAGCTACTACAGCTGATAAACAAATTCAGCAAAGTGGTGGGGTACAAGATTGACAAACAAAAATCAGGAGTGTTTCTAAATACTAGTAATGAAAAATCTGAGGAAGAAATCAAGAAAAAATTCCATTTACAACAGCAACTAAAAGAATCAAATATCTAGAAATAAATTTAACCAAGGATGCAAAGACTTACATAAGGAAAATTACAAAACTTTACTAAAAGACATCAAAGAAGATCTAAATAAACAGAAGCACATTCCATGTTCATGGGTTGGAAGCTTAAACATTATTAAGATGTCAATTCTACTCCCAAATGATTTACAGATTCACAAAATTCTGATAAAAATTCCAACAGTCTACTTTGCAGAAATGGAAAAGCCCATCATCAAATTTATTTGGAAAGGTAAGGGGTCCTGAACAGCCAAAAACACCTTGAAAAAGAAGAACGAAGTTGGAGGACTCATACTTCCTGACTATAAAACTTATTACAAAGCTACAATGGACAAAACAGCTTGGTACTGGCACAAGGAGAGACACAGGGACCAATGGACTCAAATGGAGAGTCAGAAGGAGACCTTCACATCTATGGCCAGTTGTTTGTTGACAAGGTTGCCAAGTCCAGTCAGTTGGAAAAGAACAGTCTGACCAAAAGTGGTGCTGGGAGAACTGCATATCCATATGCAAAAGAATGAAGGAGGGCCCCTATCTCACACCTTATATAAAAATTAACTGAAAATGGATCAAAGACCTAAACATAAGAACCAGGGTTACAAAATTAGAAGAAAACACAGGCAGGATCGTCAGGACCTTGCGTTAGGCTGTGGTTTCTTAGACTTTACACCTAAAAGACAAGTAACAAAAGAAAAAATAGATAAATGGGGTCTCATCAAAACTAAAAACTTTTGTGCAAAGGACTATCACAAAAGTGAAAAGACAACCTACCCGATGGAAGAAAATATTTTGGCAACTATTTCTCTTATATCTGGGTTTAATATTCAGAATAAATAAAGAAATCCTACGCCTCGATAATAAAAAGACAACTCAATTTAAGAAAAGGCAAAAGTAAGCGGACGCGGCTCAACTGATAGAGCGTCCGTCTACCGTATGGAGGGTCCAGGGTTCAAACCCAGGGCCTCCTGACCCGTGTGGTGAGCTGGCCCATGCGCGCAAGGAGTGCCGTGCCACACAGGGGCGCCCCCTCATAGGGGAGCCCCACACACAAGGAGTGCACCCCACAAGGAGAGCCGCCCCGTGCAAAAAAAAGCGCAGCCTGCCCAGGAGTAGCGCTGCACACACAGAGCGCTGACGCAGCAAGACGACGCAACAAAAAGAGATGCAGTTTCCCAGTGCTGCCTGACAATGCAAGTGGCTGCAGAAGAACACACAGCGAATGGACACAGAGCAGATAACAGGGGGAAGGGGAGAGAAATAAATCTTTAAAAAAAAATAGGCAAAAGACTTGAACAGACATTTCTCCAAAGAAGATATACAAATGGCTAAAAAGCACATGAAAAGATGCTCAATATCATTAGCTACTAGGGAAATGCAACCAAAACCACAATGAGATACCACTGCCTATCTACTAGAATGGCTACTATTGGAAAAGGAAAAAAACAATAAATTACAAATGTCGGGGGGGATGTGGAGAAACAGGAACACTCCTCCGTGCTGGTGGGAATGCAAAATGCAGCAGCCTCAGGGGAAGTTTGGCAGCTCCTCAAAAAAGCTATGCATAAGCGGGTGAGAATTTGCTGGGAAAGCCAGGTAATCCACCACCACCCGTGGATGGCCTTGGTGGCTCCCACCCTGGGGGACCCCAAAACTCTCCCGGCTGCCAGATAGCAGCTGGCGGGGGGAGCGGGATGTCTCAGCCCATTTTCCCCCAGATCAGGAGCCTCTGGACTGAGGCAGGGAAGAGGGAAAACGAGCGTTGGGAGTCGGAACCAGGAGCTGGAGGGGAAGGGGCGGAGCTGGCGTCAAGTCTTGCTGTTGCAGTTTGGTCTCGAAGGAACTTCTCTCGGAAACAGTTCACAAAACTTGCAGACCTCGCGCCCCCATCAGAAGGCTTTCTGCAGCTGTGTGGGACTGTCCAGCCAAAATGAAGTTCAACCCCTTTGGGACTTCTGGTCAGACCATAAAAGGCCTTTCAGGCACCGTCCCACCTTTGCGGGAAGAGTATGTCTTCCCCTCTTTCCAAGGAGCAGAGAGAAACGCAGTGTTTGCTACATGCCTATCCCAAAAGACGATGAAGCTCAGGGCGTGTGAGGACACGACAAAGGTCAGCAAACTGGCAACGTGGTCCAGGTTTGCAGGGAGAGAGCGATGTCACGACACTGGGCGAAGAGCGATGTCACGACACTGGGCGAAGAGCGATGTCACGACACTGGGCGAAGAGCGATGTCACCGACACTGGGCGAAGAGCGATGTCACGACACTGGGCGAAGAGCGATGTCACCGACACTGGGCGAAGAGCGATGTCACGACACTGGGCGAAGAGCGATGTCACCGACACTGGGCGAAGAGCGATGTCACCGACACTGGGCGAAGAGAGATGTCACCGACACTGGGCGAAGAGCGATGTCACGACACTGGGCGAAGAGCGATGTCACCGACACTGGGCGAAGAGCGATGTCACGACACTGGGCGAAGAGCGATGTCACCGACACTGGGCGAAGAGCGATGTCACGACACTGGGCGAAGAGCGATGTCACCGACACTGGGCGAAGAGCGATGTCACGACACTGGGCGAAGAGAGATGTCACCGACACTGGGCGAAGAGCGATGTCACGACACTGGGCGAAGAGCGATGTCACCGACACTGGGCGAAGAGCGATGTCACGACACTGGGCGAAGAGCGATGTCACCGACACTGGGCGAAGAGAGATGTCACCGACACTGGGCGAAGAGCGATGTCACGACACTGGGTGGGGCAGCAGGAGAAGGCCGAGGGGCATTAACCAGCACGGCGGCCGTCGCGAGGCTAAAACCAGATAAAGTCCCTAAAAGGACCCTCGAATGTAAGCCAAATTTCACCAAGTAGGAAAGGAAAAGGGCAAATATAAGCACAAAACCATTGAGAAGATCCAGGAGGAAAACAATCTTATGTACGACTTCACTGAAAAACTGCTAAAATGAAAAAAAAAAAAAAAGTCAAGTCTAGAATTCCCGCAAGCCCACTACTGGGTATACACCCAAAAGAATTGAAAGCAGGGACTCAGACATGGCATGCCGGCGTTCATAGTGGCCCTAGTCACAACTGCCAAAGGATGGCAGCAACCCAGGCGTCCATCAACCGACGGCTGGATAAACAAAATGTGGTCTATACCGATGGTGGACTATTATTCAGCCGTCAAAAAGGAACGAAATCCTGGCCCAGGAGACAACACAGGGGAATCCTGACAGCACCCTGTTGGGTGAAATGAGCCACACATAAAAGGATATGCAGTGTATGATCTCACGGATTTGAAACAATTAAAATAAGTGAACTCAGAGACGCCTTCTAGAATACGGGGCTGGGGGCTGGGTGGGGAAGGGGGAGGGAGTCAAGGCTGGGGCTGTAGTTTCTCTTCGGGTTGACTGTGAAGTTTTGGGGACGGATGGCGGTGCTGGCAGCACAGCACCGTGACGGAAATGAACAGCACTGAATTACACACGTGACGGCGTCAAGGTGGAGCTGCAGGTCACACACGTTACTACAAGGACAATTAAAAGAAAAAACGGGGCTGTACAGCCCAGGGACCGTGAGGTACAGAAGGGACTGCAGTTACAGTACAATTATGAAAATGTTCTTAGAGCCACGCCAAGCACCCCGCACACCGCAGGGTGTTAATACCAGGGGAGCGCAGGGGAACTCCGTATTTTATGTATTTTATATGCTATTTCTGTAAACCTGCAACTTCCCAGACAAAAAAATTAGATAAAAAAAGAAAGAAATGGTTAGTTGGAGGTGGCAGGAATTTCGTTCCAATTTTACCCGAGTGTCGGGCGGGGCACCAGGGGCCCCCCGCCGGGCAGATCTGGGAAGGCCCGCAGCCCCCCCTACCCCCGGCGCAGACGCTGGAGGGGGCTCCTGGCCCCTGCTCGGCCCTCTGGAGGCTGCACTGCCGTGAGCATAACTCCTGGGACCGCGGGGACGGTTAACGAGATGTTTGTAAAGTGCTCGGCGCTCCCCGGGGACCAGACCCCAGCGGGGCAAGGAGCCAGGCCCCGGGGGCCGGCGATGGGGAGTCCGGGGCGTGGGGAGAGCGCGAGGGGTCCAGCGTCCCACCACCCGCCTCGCTGGCCCTGTCCCCCGAGGGGCACAGTCCGGCCCCGAGGCCCTGGGCGGGGGACGCAGCGCCAGCGAGCCGCGCCAGCCCGGTGCCCCAGAGCCCTGGCCGTCAGCCTCTGGCCCCAGGAGAGGCCTTCGACCCCGCCTAACGAGGGGAGGGGGCTCGGCCACGCAGGGTGGCCCACTGCCCGAGGCCCCGGGAGCCGTGCTGGGATTGGCAAGGAAGGGCGTTTCCAGAGAGGTTAGGGGCCCCTCGGGAGCCCCAAGAGCCTGCGTACAAGGGGCGGGCCTAGATGGACCCAAACCAAGCACGAATGGCCCACGGGCACGGCGGCGTGGCCGACTGTCAAGTGGACAGCGAAGTGCCCGGTGCCGGACGGAGCACCTCGGCAGGAGAGGCCAGTCCTGAAAATGCCTCAGGGGTGGCGGGGAGACCAGGGGCTGCCCCGAGGCAGAGCGGCGGGGGGCGGGCGGGCCTGGAGGGGGAGGGAGGCAGGGGAGGCCGAAGGAAGGAAGAAGGCGTAGAGGACACGGGGCGGCCACGAGCCCTGCGCCCGGGACGCAGCTTCACGGGCAGGGGGGAGCCCGCGGGCGAACCAGCCCGTCAGCAGAGCCAGCGGCTCGAGTCCAGGGCGCCACGGGCTTTCAAGGCTGCTCTCGTGGGAAGTGGACGTGGCTCGATTGACAGGGCACCCGCCTACCATAGGGAGGGTCCAGGGTTCAAACCCCGGGCCTCCTTGACCCGTGTGGAGCTGGCCCATGCACAGTGCTGATGCGCGCAAGGAGTGCCCTGCCACACAGGGGTGTCCCTGCATAGGGGAGCCCCACGCACAAGGAGTGCGCCCCGTAAGGAGAGCCGCCCAGCGTGAAAGAAAGTGTAGCCTGCCCAGGAATGGTGCCACCCACACGGAGAGCTGACACAGCAGATGACGCAACAAAAAGAGACATGGATTCCCAGTGCCACCGAGAATGCAAGCAGATGCAGAAGAACACACAGCGAATAGACACAGAGAGCAGACAACGGGGGGGGGAGGGGGGGAAGGGGAGAGAAATAAAATAAATAAAATAAAATAAATCTTAAAAAAAAGCTGGTCTCGGTGTTGGCAGAGAACTGGAGCGTCCACGTGGAGGAGAGGACGGTCATCATTCATGGGAGACCCTTCTGGAAAGCGTCTGTGGGCACGGAAGGAGGGCACGCGGGCTCCCTGCTCCTGGGGCAGCGCCGCCAGTCACGGGTCAAGAGCGCCCCGTCACCCGGCCTTGCTGCCCGAGGACGCCTGGTCTAACAGAGCGCCTTGACTCGCGAGCGCGGGCTCACGGCCAGTGGCACCAAGGCTCGCCCGATGATGCACCTCACCCGCGCCGCCTCGGGCGGCCGGGCTGCTCGCGCGTGGGAACGCGATTCAGCGCGGCGGCGCCCCGCGGGGCAAGCACCTTGGGGAGGAAACTGCCCGGGGCCGGGTGGGTGCCCGAGGCTGGACACAGAAGAAAGCGCTGCCAAGGGCGCCAAGGCCCCCTGGGGGCCTGCGAGGCGCTGAAGGGTCGTGCGGGGCAGCAGGTCCGGCCTCTGGAAAGGCCGCTTTGCTCCTGCAGTGGACGGGGCGGCGTGGGGGGCATGGAGAGCTGGGGAGCTGCCCGGGGGTGCAGGCAAGATGGCGGCGACCTGGGGCGCCCGGGGAGCCGCGAGGGGACGCAGGGGAGACCCTGGAGGCAGAACCCCCGGGAACCCACGCGGCCTGGGCGTGGACGGGCCGGGAGGTGAGGGGAAAGGGGGACCCACGTGTCTCTGGTTCGGGGCCCTCTGGGTGGGGTGACGGCGGAAGCCTGAAGGGACAGAAGCCGGGACAAAATCACCCCGGGAGGGGGCAGCGTCACTCCACAGACGTTCAGCTCGACAAACGAAACACTCGGGCTCTGCTGGCCCGAGCGGACGCCCTCGGGGAGCTGGGCAGGAAGGAGCCGCTTTTCTCGGGAACTGCCTTCGCGCCGCGCACAGACACCCTCGTCCACCACCGCTGCCCTCCGCTGAGTCTGGACTGGACCTCAGGATCCTGCTCAACCCAGCGCCTCGGAGCCGGCAGCGGAGCTCTGGTGCCAGGGCCAGATGCCAGGGGTCTGCCGGGGGGTCTGCCGGGGGGGCTACTGGGGGTCTGTGCTAGGGGGGCTGCCGGGGGGCTGCCGGGGTGCTGCAGGGGAGGGGCTGCTGGCGGGGGGGGGCTTCGGGGGGGGGCTACCAGGGGCCTGTACTGGGGGGGCTACCGGGGAGGGCTACCCTGGGGGACTGCCAGAGGGGCTGCCAGGGGGCTGTGCCAGGGGTGCCCTCCAGCTGGGCACCATGAGCGGCGCCCCATGTGCGTTCGGCTCCCTCGCTCAGCCGCTGGGTGCCACCACCCCCTGGGGCAAGTCAGGCCGCCCACGGGGGGGGGGGGAACACCCAGCGGGGGCCGTCAGGCGAGGAAGGCTGAGGGAAGCACCCTGCGCAGCACACGGCCGCGGCTTCAGCGCCAGCCCAGACGCCCCAGCCTCCAGCCGGCGGTGCCCGGGCTCGGGGACGCCTCTCGGCGGGCGCAGGCGGCAGCGGCTGGCGTCCCGGCCCCCCGGCCTCCTGGGAGCCTCCAGGTCGTCGTCACGGCACACCCGCACGGTGCTCCCGGGCGCACGTCCAGAACAGAGAAAGGCTCCGCGCCTGCCCCCCGCCCCCCCCCCCCCGGAACCTTCTGGAAGGCGGGCGGGGCTTCCTGGGAACTGCTACCCGGGCTTTGAGCAGCCGACACGGTGGGCAGGGGACCGAGCCCCAGGCGCTCCCAGGCCACGGCGGGGGCACAGGCAGCGCGGGCCGCAGGCTGGGGTGCTTGGGGGCTTCGCAGGGAAGGCGCACTCAGGGCCGGAGAGCGACCACGGAACAGCCAGGTGGCCAGGCCATGCCCCCGCCTCCACCCACGGCAGCTCCTGCTGTGAGCAGGACACGGGGCGCCGGGAGGCAGGCCGAACCCCAGCCTCCCTCACGGCGCTGCGGCCGCGCGACCCCGCAGGCAGGGCCGCCCCCGCCTGGCCGTCCTCCTCCACTGCTGGGAACGCGGCCCCCGGCGCCAGCCGAGGGGACGGGCACCGCGGGCGTGGGATGCCAGCCTCCTCGTGGAGCAGAGCGCACCCCTGCACGGCTGTTTGCGGGGAAAGACGCGCCCCCAAGTTTCAGTGGCCGTTACCTCGTGTCTAGCCCAGCCAGCCTCCTTCCACCAGAGAGGGGCGCGCTCCCGGGAGGGAGGGGCTGGCTGCAGGAGGGGGCTTGGTCCCCTTCACCCGGAGCGGGGCCTGGGGCGCCTCGCCGTGGGGAGGACCCCATGGACGGCATCGAGGTCACGGCACGCCCAGCCTCGCCCGCCAGCTCGGGGAGGGACGCCACCATCTGGCCACCCCAACCGGGTTATTCTTGGGCCCACGAGTGTGCCCCACGAGTCCCACCACGGAGAACAATTCAGTGGGTGGTCCCAGGACCCCCATTTCCCTGTATGTGCGGCACCAGCACACCCCAAGCTCATCGCCGGGGCCCCAGGAAGTGGCGCGGCCGAGCGTGGACTGGGGGCTGCTGAGCCGGTGTCTACGCAGGTGCCCGGGGCGTGGGCCAGCGCCTGCACCTGCTGGGGCTCAGGATTTCAAACGTCGCCCCTGGGAACCAGGAACTGAAATTCACACAAAAATAGGAAAGCAAGCCCATCCCAGCGACACGGAGCCCGGCTCAGCGGGAGCCTCGACGCGCCTGGGACGCGCAGGTGCCACGCGGGGTCCCGCCGCCTCCGTGCCCACGGCACCACCTCCGAAGCGCGCGTGCTCCCCCGACAGGGCAGCGGCGGCTTTCCGGGGTCCAGCTGCCCTCCCGCGGCGCGGGGAGCAGGGAGCCGGGACGAGGCTCGGGGTCTTGCAGCAGCACCCGTGCACCCCGAGGCGGCCCGCTCACGGCCCCCGGTGGGCGGCGAGGACCCGGGAACCGCCGGGCACCCCCCGGGGCATCAGGCAACAGAACGGGCTCGTGGACGCCAACCCCGGGGGGATCTGTCAGAGTCCTCGAGGGGCGACCGGTCTGCTCGTGCTGGGGCTGGGGTCGCCGTGCGCCCTCCCGGCACAGGGAGCTCACCTCTGCAGGGGACGGGGCTCGGTGCCTCCCGGCGGCGGCCAAGCGCGTCGGGTGGGACTGGCTGCCTCCCAGGACAGCGAGGAGACGGTGACGACGCTGCTGAGGCTGGCACGCCACACCCCAGGTACCCCAGGGGTACCCCAGGTCTGCGATCACTCCTGAGGCAGGTGAGGGAACTGAGCCTCAGGGGGTGCAGGCACGAGGACACCCAGGCCCCGCAGCGCCCAGCATCAGCAACTCGGACGGGCTCATCTTTATTAGAAAGCTCCCCCCCCACCTGCCAGGTGCCGAGAAGCAAGGCCCCCTGCCTTCAAGCAGCTCACAACCCCAACAAGCAGACAAAGACTCCTGTTACCACGTGCCAGTGTGGGGAAAAAAGGTGCCCTGGAATCAACAACAGAGCAGGCAGCACTCTCTCGGAGTCAGGGATGACGTCAGAGTGGCGCACCTGCACGGGTTCTTGAGGGATGTGTAGGAGCTTATCAGGCTAAAAGGAAGGACACTCGAAGCAGAGGGAAAAGTATGTGCAAAGAAGGAAGCGTGGTGAATTCACGCCCGGGGGTGGTGGACGGCAGGGCAGGACGCAGGCTGGGGCAGGGGGTTCCAAGGCCAGAACATGGGGGGAGAGGGCCTGGAGGCCGTGCTCCTTACCCAGGAGGCTCTGGACACGGGAACAGAGCGGCCAGCTCACTGCTCTTCACGGAAGCTGGGCCGCAGAGGACCAGGTGAGGTCCAGGTGAGGAGGGGACCGTGAAGAAGCAGCCCCGGCCACAGGGACCAGGTGGGGCGCGGGAGGAGGCAGAGTGTGCTCTCCACAGGGGGGCGCCATGGAGCAGCGGCCGCGGGCATCCCCCTCTGCACCTGGAGGCTGGGCTGGCCCCGCCCATTCTCTGCACCTGGAGGCTGGGCTGGCCCCGCCCATTCTCTGCACCTGGAGGCTGGGCTGGCCCCGCCCCAGCAGCCTCTGGAGGCCCAGATCCCTGGGTTGCACCCACTGGACAGCTGGCCTGGGCCCTCCTGGTCTCCCAGCAGCCCAGGCGGCCAGCGGGACAGCCCAGCCTCGGCGTTTCAGACAGTGCCCGCGTGGGGCCGCAGCAGGGCAGCTGAGCCCCCAGCTGTTCCCCATTGCACGTCCACAGGCCCGACACCCCTGTCCAATCCCAGCCGAGGCCTCTGGGTCCCCAACTGTGCCGTGCAAGGACCGTGAGTGCCCAGCCCTCCTCGGGGGGCTCGCTGGGGGGAGGACGAGACCCCCCGCTCCTCCATGGCGCTGCCGGGCAGCGAGCGGCCACCCCACGCTGGGTGGCGTGGGACCCTCTTGTCCAGGTCTCGGGCCAGGTGGGCCGCGGCCTCCGGGCGCAGGCAGAGGCGGTGGCCGGGCAGCACTGGGCACCAGCCAGCACCCACGCGTCGACACGTTCAGAAATACAAGCGCGAGCGTCCTGTCCTGTCCTTCAAAAACAGGCTCTATCCCCGCAGGCCTTCCTTCGGCACAGCGGGGAGGGCAGCCCTGCTCCGGCAAGGCGCGCTCTCATCACTCGTGCTCTCTCTATGCCAGGCACATACAGCGTTCAGAAGGCGCCTGCGAATAAAGAGTGATTACATCGTGGGGGTGAGAGAGGCACATTAAGTATTCCTTCTACGTAGACATTTGTATTTAAATGCACAGGGGGAAAAACTTAGATAAGAATCCTAAAATACTACCAGCGACTTTCTTGGGTGGTGGGATTGGGAGACTTGGCTTTTTCTTTTTGTTTAGCTGAGTCTCACATTTCATAACATAAGTCACATCAAGAGGACAGGACAGCTGAGAGAAGGGGGCGGAGGCTCCTCCACCTGAGCTGGGGGGCTGGGGGGGGAGGAGCCTTGGCCCCCGCGTGACCCCCACCCTCCTGCCCACCAACTGCCCGACACCACAGGCCCAGTGCCCGCCGGGGCACTCGGCCGGCTGCGCCAAAGCAGGGCCACCTTGGCCGAGCGCCAAGCCAAGCAGCACAGGGCTGCAGAGACGGGCTCCAGGGCCCGCCCTGGAGACGAGCGAGCCTGCGGGAGCCGCTCTCCCTCTGGGGCCCTGGGGGACACGTCAGCAGCCTGGCAAGAGCAGAACGGCCTCCCCAAGGGTTGGTCCTGGTGCTCGGAGCCCCTGGGAGCCCCGGCACCCACTGAGCCAGGAGGGAGTTTGGCCGAAGCAGTCAGTGTATTAGGCTGGGCCAGCTGCTGTGACAAATAGACCCGACAACATGTAATGGCTCAGACATTCCAGAAGTTCATTTCTTGTTCAAAGTCAAAACCAGGGATTCCTGAAATAATGGGTGTAGGCAGTGACCACAAATGGCTGCTAAAGAGACAACCAGCCTTTAGAGTCTTGTCAGAATTACACAAGACCATCCAGGAAGTATTCTGGGGAAGGAAAAAGAAAAGAATATAAATGTAACCAAGTCTTTTGCTCACACTACCAACTTCAGGAAGTAGAGGAGACGGAAGAACATATGAGCCGCCCCCCCATCCCAGGACACACCCAGCAAAACCCAGGCCGTGAGACATTCTACAGAATGAACCATCTGATTTCAACCAATAGACCGCGAGGGAAAATGGGGGGGGAAGGGGAGCCCAGAGTACAGGGACTCGAGAGACACAGCAACCAGCTGCAATGTGCAGATCTTATTTTAACACTGATTTAAACAAATAATTTTAAAATGAGGCAATCTGGAAAATACGTCTCTGATGTTAAGGTGTAAGTGTTTTGTTTAGATGGGATAATAATATTGATTGTGTGTTTTCTAAAAAGTTATTTTTACCTTTATAGTTATTTATACCTGGGGTTTGCTTCAAAAATCATCTTGTGGCGGGGAGCGGGTTAGGGTTCAGATGAAACCAGACGCGCTCCTCCCAGCTTGAGTAGCTGAGCGGTCATTATACTCCTCTCTCCACTTTTATATATGCTTGAAGTTTTCCATAAATAAAAAATAAAACTACTTTAAAAAGTATACGAACGTTCCTAAACGATGGGCGACCCCCTCCCACGTGGTGACAATGCACCTTCGATCGTGCAGCTCCGCCATCTTAACACCCGCCTCCAAGGTGGCCCCGTGCGCCTGTGTGCAGCTGGCAGAGGGCAGAGAGGTGGGCGACCATCCAGGGGAGAGTGTTACACCTCGAGAAGCTGTGGGGCCCTCTGGCCAGGAACCCCCGTGCTCCAGGAGAGGGGGACGCCAGCCTCCGGCACGCTGCGCTCAACAGCACGCCGCCACCAGGCACGCCTGTGGGATCACAAGTGGGTACTGGATCTTGCCAAATGCTTTTTCTGCATCTATTGTTATGAGCATATGATTTTTTTTTTAGAGATTTCTTTTTTATTTATTTCTCTCCCCCCGGCCCATTGTCTGTTCTCTGTGTCCATTCGCTGTGTGTTCTTCTGTATCCGCTTGTATTCCTGTCAGTGGCACCCAGAATCCATGTCTCTTTTTGTTGCATCATCTTGCTGCATCAGCTCTCCCTGTGTGCGGCGCCATTCCTGGGCAGGCTGCGCTTTTTTCGTGCTGGGCGACTCTCATTATGGGGTGCACTCCTTGCACGTGGGGCTCCCCTATGTGGGGACACCCCTGCATGGCACGGCACTCCTTGTGTGCATCAGCACTGCACATGGGCCAGCTCCACACAGGTCAAGGAGGCCCTGGATTTGAATCCCGGACCTCCCACGTGGCAGGTGGATGCTCTATCAGTTGAGCCGAATCTGCTTCCCTAGCTTATGATTTTTAACCTTTTGTCTGTGGATATGGGGGGTTGCATTGGTTGCTTTTCAAATACTGAAGCAACCTTTCATACCTGGAATAAGTCCCACTTGGTCATGACGCATAATTCCTTTTATACATTGTTGGATTCGATTCGATAGTATTTTGTGGGGGATTTTTGCATCCATATTCATGAGCGAAACTGGCCTGTAATTCTCCTTTCTTGTAATGCTTTTGTAGTAGGGTAATGCTGGCCTGATAAAATGAGTTAGAAGCGTTCCCTCTGCTTCTATTTTCTGTAGAAGATTGTAGCAAACTAGTATCATTTCTTTATCCTTTTTTATTGAGAAATATTCACATATCATACAATCTATCCAAAGTATACAATCAATGGTTTTTAGTACAATCACAGTGTTGTGCATTCATTGCCACAAAAAAATTTTAGAACAATTTCATTATTCCAAAAAGAAAAACGCCACATCCCTTAGCAGTCATCTCTCAATTCCTTATCCTTCCCCAGCCCTACATAACCACTAATCTAATTTCATCTTTATAAATTGATTTATATTTACACTTTATATAAAAGGAATCATACGCTATGTAGCACTTGGTGCCTGGTTTCTTTCACTCAGCATAATGTGTGTTTTTTGCCAGATATTAACATCTTGTAACATTAACGTACGTAACGTTTGTTCTGTTTCAAAGAAGAAATGCCTTTATAAGCAGTGTTACCCATATTCACGTGTCACATGAGGTTTTATGAGGCCACACAGTCCCATGCCCCATTTTTTCAGCTTTCCTTCTAGTAATACGCGTGACCTTACTCTTCCCCTTTAAATGGCTGGTAGACTTCCACAGTGGAACCCTCTGGGGGCGTGCTCTCTGTGTGTGAAGGCTGTTACTTGTTTATTTAACTTCTTTAAGAGAGAGAGGCCCATTCGGGTTTCCTACCGCTCCTTGAGTGAGTTTTGATAGATGATGTCTTTCAGGGAGTTGATCCACACATCGTCTAAGCTAGCCAATGTGTGGGCAGACAGGACTGTTTTGTTTTTTAAGTTTTGTTGCCCCAGAAAAATTCCCGACAGTTTCAAGAGAGAGAGAAAGTGACAGATCTGCCCAGGTCACAAGGGAGCAGCTGCCGCGTCTCCGTGCGAGAGGCGTAAACACCTGCCTTTTGCCTTTTGCAGCGGGGGAAACCGAGGCTCTGGGGGGGGTAATAAGCAGCAGTAACGGTGGAGTAACGGCAAGGAGAGCCGGCAGGAGGAGGACGCGCCGCCTTCTCCACACACGGTCTCTCGGCCACCCCGAGGAGGAGGTGGGGAAACTGAGGCCCGAGGGTCAGGGCTGGACTCTGATCCCACGCTATCTTCACCCCACCCCCTGGAGCCCAGGGCGGGGGGGGGGGGCTCACGAGGGGCGGGCTCGGGGGCCAGAGGCAGAGCGGAGCGGAGGGGAGGTGCGGGGAGCTGGCCTTGTGCGTCCCAGCCACTCCTGCCACTTCCCACGTGCGTGGGGGCCCTGTGAGAGCCGGGGCCGGGGGCCGAGCGGAGCAGGCTCTGCAGTGGCCCCCGAGGAGACAGCCAAGGCCCCGGGGTGGAGGGACGCGCCGCCGGGGAAGGAGGCAAGGGCCGGCGGCACGGCCCGTTCCTCGGGGAGCCCCCCACACTGCCCACCCAGCTGCACAGTCCCTGCAAGGCCGCCCGAGGCCCCGCCAGGGACACACGAGGACGGGGTCAGACCTCTGCCCTCCAGGGACACGCCTCAGGCAGGGAGGTGGACAGCCGGCAAATAAATGTATTTAACGTGGAGCAAGAAAACTACTGTGACTAGTAATAGAAGAAATTGTAGCGTTGACGTGGAGAAAGTGGCCACAGGAGATGCTGAGGGCAGGGAGAGGGGAGAAGAGATGTGATGTGGGGGCATTTTGGGGACCTGGAGTTGTCCTAAACGATATTGCAGGGTCAGATGCTGGACATTATATCTCCTGCCACAACCCACTGGATGGACTGGGGGAGAGTGTGAGCTACAGGGTGAACTATTATCCACGTGGCGCAGCCATGCCCCAAAACGTGCTCACGGAGTGCGAGGAGTGTGCCACAGTGATGGGGGAGGCTGTTGGTGTGGGGGGAGTGGGGTGGGGGTGGGGGGCATACGGGAACCTCTTATATTTTTTAATGTAACATTTTTTCTGTGATGTATGTATCTTCAAAACAATACAATTTACAAAAATGATGGGGTGGGGGATGGGAGAGCGGGGTATATGGGAACCTCATGTTTTTATGTTTTTTCATGTTTTCTAATAAAAAGTAAAATAAAATAAAATAAAAAAACAAGCTGTAGGGAGCGGGTGCAGCTCAGTGGTTGAGCCCCTGTGCCCCACATACAAGGTCCTGGGTTCAATCCCCAGTACCGCCTTAAAAGAAAATCGGAGGCATTTCGTAGAGATGCAGAGGGCCACGAAGCACGTCAAGAGTGGCTCGCGTCGCCGGCCGTCAGCAAAAGGCAAACGAGAACGACCGTGTGGGCCCGCACCGCACCCCGTGGACGGCCAGGAGCGGATGGACGGCAGACAAGAGCGCGTGCCGGCGAGGAGGGGGAGGGCCGGCAGCGCGCTGGTGGGGCGGGAAGCGGCGCAGCCCCTGGGGAAGACAGCGTGGCGGCCCTCGAAGGCCAGACACAGAACTGCCCTACGACCCAGCAACCCCGAGCCTCGGCATAAAGAGGACAGAAAACAAACCTTCACACGGAAGCACCCAGCAACGGGCCAGCAGACCCCTCACGGCGCCAACGAGGAGAAACGGCCGAACGCCCAGCAGCGGACGAGCGGATGGACAGACCGCGGTCTGCTCCCGCGGGAATCCCGCTCGGCCGTGAAAGGGCAGGCAGTGCCGGCCACGCCGCGACGAGGGTGAGCCTTGGCACCGTCACGCTAAGTGGAAGGAGCCGGTCACAAGTGACCACGTGGGGTCCGGCTCCGTCCACAGGAAACATCCGGAACAGGTAAATCCACAGAGACAAAAAAGCCAACCGGTGGCTGTCAGGGGCTGGGGAGCGGCCCTGGGGCGACTGCTGGTGGGTGCAGGCTTCTTTTTGGGGCGAGAAAATGTTCTGGAATTAGATCACGTTGGTGGTTGTGCAGCCTTGTGAATATACAACAAACCACCGCACTGTACGTTTTTCAGGGTGAATTTTATAGAATGTGAATTATATCTTGAGAAAAAATGTCCTACAGAGCCTTGTGCTTTCAAGGGAAGAAAGTGTCATGAGCATGAGGAGAGGACCTCGACGGAGCTCCCTCGGTCTGGATGGTGTACTCACTCAGCGTCCGCCCCGCTGCCCCGGGAACCGCCCCTCCGCCACCCCACGGTGGGAGGAGCTCCCAGCCAGGGAGGGGTCCCAACCTCCGAACTGCCCCCTCTCACGACCCAGCCTGGCCAATCAGAAGAGACCATCCCCCAAGGGCCGGGATTGGCTGGTGACTCTGGCAGAGCTGGTAGAGTCTTCCAGATTGTTACTCAAGGGATGCTGGGAGAAAAAGGGAGTGAACTGTGAGGATTAGGTGCATACAGACCTGCTGGTCTTTGCTACCAGAGAACCTGCTGGAGAGTGGAATTAGCACACACAGGAAGCAGAACGAGAGAGAGAGAGCCCTGACACTACCTGAGCCCCTGGATCCAGCTGTGCCTGACGCCAGCCCAGGCAGCGAGAGCCCGTAAAGTCGCTTTATGTTGGAGTAGTAAGAGCTGAGATTCTGTGGCTTGCAGCTGAGTCTCGATGACTACAGCCAAGCCACACTCCACACAGACGTAGGTGTGTCCACCTCATGGGGTCAGAATTACTCCTGAAGGTCCCACAAGAGCAGCTTTGCCATCTATGGACCCCTGAACAGCTGCAGAGAAGGCCAGCAAGGAGCGTCCACGATAAGAGGGTCCCACTGGCATCTCACCCCTTGCCCCTCCCACCAAATGGTGTGAGCCCCCTGGACACCGGAGGCCGGGGAGTGAGCCCTGGGGTTGGCAGCCCACTGCCGTCTTTGGAGATGCAGAGACAGGCCCAGGGCTGCGTCTGGGGGGCAGCAGCCGGGGTGGGGGGCGAGGGGAGGCCGAAGGACGCGGCCGGAGGCTGGTGCGCACGGAGGCGGAAGGCTGAGCGCGCCGGAGAGTGACGCCCGCAGGCAACGGCAGGTCCTTCCGGTTCCCGAGATGAGCCCCCTCGACGGCGCCGTCCAGCATCACGTGGCTGCCCAGTCTGCCTCACGCACACGCCACGGGCAGCGCTTTTTCCCAGGGAAACCACGTCGTGGTCAGCAGAAAGCCACGGCAGCTGGCAGTCACCGCTGGGCAGGGCCGAGACCAGGAGGGCTTGAGCACAAAAGGAAGCGTTTTTGGGGGTGGGGAAATGTGGGTTAAGGGGCTTGAGCGGGCACCTGGTAAGTTCTGAACAAAGCCCTGCAGAGGCCAGGAGCTCTGAGTCTCAGAGGAGGTGAGGCGAAGAAGCAAGAACAGCATTCAAACCCAAGGGCACAGCTGGGACCACAGTGTGCTGGAAAACACCTGTAGCCCCAGGGAGCTGGAGCTGTGTCGTGTGGGCTCAGCACAGGAAAGTAATTCTTATTTCTGTCAAGAAATATCCACCAAGGGCTGTATCAGCTAGCTACTGCCACAATAATGCTGCATAACAACCATCCCCCAGGCTTAAAACCATTGTTCATCGTCACTCGTGCACCCAGATCTTCCCCAAGGGTCTCTCATCCACTTGGAGCAGAGGGCCCCAGAACCTGTCCTCCAAGAGCGACGAGCAGAACCCATGAGGCCTCGGGGGCTCGGGCTTGGAGTCGGGGACCATCAGTCCACCCCATTCCACGACCCAATAAACCAACGGCCATGTCCGTAAGAGGAGCCGCGAAGCCCCACGGCAAAGGGCGTGATCACGGGGACCAGAGCGTGATCCGCCGCAAGCACCTCCCAGGCTCCCGGCTGGACCAAAGCCAAACTCAGAGAAGCCAGGTGGGCCCCTCGGACCCGGCCGGGCAAAGGCACGGCTGCCCGAGCCGGGCACGCTTCGTTCCGTTTCACCCTCAGGTGAGAAACTGAGGCTGCAGCCATGGAGCCGAGGGCAGGGGGTGTTCTCCCCACGTCTCCCTCCCCTGCCTGCTCTACGGGTCCCCGGGAAAGGCAACGAGGGGGGCTCTGCCACGGAGGGGCCCCGGGGCAGGACTGGCACACGGGAGCAGCTTCACGGATGCCAGGGCCCCAGGAGCCAAAGAGGCGAGCAGGGCGGGGGCCGGGGGAACCCCGTGTCAGCTGGTTCCGGGGCCACTTGGGCACCCCGCACCCCAGTTACTGACAGGGCTGGTGCGGCTGGCCCCTGCGCTGCCCCGAAAGCTACTGCGCCTCCTCCACAGGGACCCCCGGGCCCGGTGCCCACCTGCGGCAGAGCCTCTCGCAGCTTCTTTCTCCCCAAAATAGAGAGGAAGCGGCTCCTGCTGCAAGGGGAGCACTTGGGGCTAGATTTAGGGGGAAATCCTGCTACTGCCCCGTCCTGGACAGGTCATGAAGGCTGCTCTGGAGTCTCTGGCCACGGCCTTCTGAGCGCTTCCTGTGGAAGCGTCAACGTCAGTGGCCCCAGCAGGGTGCGCCAGCCAGCCACTGGGCCCCGGCCTGCTCTGCGGCTCGGGGTCACAAGCGCAGCCTGCCCGGGGCTGTCCCGCGTCCCCGAGCCGCCCAGGACGCTCGCCACGTGCCAGGCGCTGCGACGAGTCAGTGGCTCCGAGCTCTCCACCTGGCAAAGTGGCAGGTCTGACCCTGGTGAGAGGGAGACGGACAAAGGCGCGAATCACAGCCGACAGCCGTAAATCCGAACCCCAAGAGCGGGGGGGGCACCCCGGGTAGGGAAAGGGACCTGAGGTGTGGGAAGGAGGTGGTGCCTGGTGCCCGTGGCACCCACACTGCCAGCCGCGGGGAGGCAGCGCGGAGGCAGCGCAGAGCTGCGCCAAGCAGCCTCCGGTCAGACCCCTTGGAAGGAGCCTGGAAGTCTGTGGGAACCGGGACCCCCGGCGGCCCGCCCCGAGAGCCATGCTGCCACCTCTGGCCCCAGGGCCGCTCAGTCGATCCTGAACTGGCATTTCCAGGGACACCAACACCCGGGCCCTGGCCAGTCCGAGCAGGTGGCCGCCCATCAGAGGCCTCCTGCAGTGGTCGCCTCCCACGTCCGCAGGAAGCCAAGTGAGCACCCAGCACAGGGGGCTCCACGGGGCCGGGGCCAAGGTCAGGCCCCCAGGTGTGGGGGGGACGGTCAGCCTTCCTGGGCGGTGCACAGAGGAGGGACACCCCTCCCCCCACAGGACGGAGCGTATGAGTACCCTGCTGCTGCTGAAACAAACAGCCCAAGCTTAGCGCCCTCGACGACGCAAACCGACCCCTGCCAGTTCCAGACGCCTGGAGCCCCAACGGCGACGCGGCGGCTGAAGCCCAGGGGTCGGCTCGGCCGGTTGCTCCTGGGGGCTCTGGGCAGAAGCCGTTCCCTGGCCTTGCCCGGCCTCTGCGGGCGCCTGCGTGCCATGGCTCGTGGCCCCGCCCCCCTCTTCAACACCATCAGCCAAGCGCCTTCTGCCCTCTCCACTTGGACCCCTGCCCCCGCGTCAGGACCCTCGTGATGACATTAGGGCCCCCTCACATCACCCCATCTGCCAAGTCCCTTCATCAGGCAAGGCAGCATCCGCGGGGGAGGGCGGGGGAGGGCACGGGCATCTCGGCCGCTATTCGGCCACCCAGGGGCCGCCCCAAACCTCCCTCCAGGCTTTCAGGGCCCCTGGCAGCACCGACCACGAACGTCACCCCTCGCGGCCACACGCCTGCTCTCAGGAGGCCCCTCGCAGACACAGCAGCCTCGCCAGCAAGACCAAAAGATCAGCGCTACCGACACACGCAGCGGCTCCCGGGGAGGGCCCGGCAAGCAGGGCGCGGCCGCATCACGGAATACCCTGTGGCCGCCGTGGAAACACAGAGGTCCAGGTGCCACAACGCAGAAAGATGTCGGTGACACAGGCGGGGCCCGAACGCACGAGCCACCAAACCTCACAAGCAGCACAGACCCGTTCGTGGCCAAGGAGGTGCTGTGCGTGACGTGCCCAGAAAGGCCCGGAAACGCCGATCACGGAGTCGGACGGCCCAGGGAGGAGCACAGCATCCTCTGCGCTCACCTTTCCTTTATAACAGTTTTACAAGGCTGTGCAGTTCTATAATTGTAATAAAATACTAAAAAAACACGCAAAACACCCGACCCCAATCTCAGGCCCTGCTAAAGGTGTTTCCTAACTGGGCCCAGGAAGAGTCCAGGCTGCTGATGCTGGGCCCCCGTGTGTCCCCCCACCCGCAGCTCTGGGAAAAGCCCCCGCCTGGTTGGTGGGACCTGCCCGGAGGGAAGGCTCTGTGGCTGACTGTGCAGCGATTGATTAGCCATGTCTGCCACGGGTGCGGGAGGGAGGACGAGCCGCCACCACGCCACGGAGGTGTCACCTGCCATCTCCGCGCTGGCGCCAGTCCCTGCTGCCTGCCTGATTCTGCACGTTGGGCGAAGTGCCACCAGGCAGGGGTGTCAGGGCGGGCCGGGGACCTGTCTCCACAGGGCCGGGGGCTGCCGGCAAGGCCTGGGCTCGGTTCGGGGAGCTCCGCGGAGCCCGTGCAGGGGAGGCACCCGTCTCCCCACTGCAGCCTGTTCCCTGCCCCCCAGGTCCGACGGGCGCCCTCTCCGGGGCCTCCTGGCTGCGCCCCACACGGCCGCCGCACTTGCCCCCAGCGGAGGGGGTCGCCCCCAGAAGCAGAGTTGGCTCCAAGCCCAAGGCTTTGGGTTTCATGTCAGAGGGGAGATTACCGGGGGATGGAGGGAGATGGGCTACCTCCCAGAAGCCACAGCAAACCCCCATTTCCTGGCCACGGTTCTCACTGCCTAAACCCAGGCCCAGAGAGGTCAAGCAACTCGCCCAGGTCACACAGCCACAGGGGCGCCAGGTCTGTTGGCTCCAGGGTCCCAACTCAGAAGCCAGCCCGGGCCCCCAGGTCCAGGAGCCTGGGACCACCCAGGAGCCTCCTTCCAGCACGTTCCAGCTGCTGGGCCCTTGGGCATGAGGTGGGAGGCCCGCCTGGGAGGGGAGGGGCCCCGGGGCACTGCAGCCCCCCCAGTGCCCGTGTCTCCATGAGTGTGTGAATGAGTGTGTGTGTGTGTGACAACAGGCGTAACTCGTGTGAACGAGAGAGAGAGAATGAGTCGGGAGTGAGCGCCTGAGAGTGTGCACACGGGCAAACCTGAGAGTGAGCCTGAGCGTGAGCGTGTGAGCCTGAGCCTGAGCGTGAGCCTGAGCACATGAGCCTGAGCCTGAGCCTGAGCGTGAGCCTGAGCGTGAGCATGAGCCTGAGCGTGAGCCTGAGCGTGAGCCTGAGCGTGAGCGTGAGCCTGAGCGTGAGCATGAGCCTGAGCATGAGCCTGAGTGTGAGCCTGAGCCTGAGCGTGAGCCTGAGCGTGAGCCTGAGCCTGAGCATGAGCCTGAGCGTGAGCCTGAGCGTGAGCGTGAGCATGAGCGTGAGCATGTGAGCCTGAGCATGAGCGTGAGCCTGTGAGCCTGAGCACATGAGCCTGAGCCTGAGCCTGAGCACGTGAGCCTGAGCGTGAGCCTGAGCGTGAGCCTGAGCCTGAGCCTGAGCCTGAGCCTGAGCGTGAGCCTGAGCCTGAGCATGAGCCTGAGCCTGAGCGTGAGCCTGAGCGTGAGCCTGAGCCTGAGCATGAGCCTGAGCGTGAGCATGAGCCTGAGCGTGAGCCTGAGCGTGAGCATGAGCGTGAGTGTGAGCCTGAGCGTGAGCATGAGCGTGAGCATGTGAGCGTGAGCGTGAGCCTGTGAGCCTGAGTGTGAGCCTGAGCACATGAGCCTGAGCCTGAGCCTGAGCACGTGAGCCTGAGAGCCTGAGCCTGAGCCTGAGCATGAGCCTGTGAGCCTGAGCGTGAGCATGAGCCTGAGCCTGAGCGTAAGCCTGTGAGCCTGAGCGTGAGCGTGAGCGTGAGCGTGGAGGCAGAGGGGCTCTCACGGCCGCCGGGCCCCCGCCTCGGGCCAGCCTGGACCAGGCACCCGCGGAAGCCTTTGCCCACCACCCACCACCCGCTTCGTCCTCCCACCCATCTCCCGGAGAAGTTCCGCTTGGAGGCAGGGCCTGGGGGCGTGAGCGTGCGTGCACACGAGGGCGCGCGTGGTGGGGACTGGTGGGAAGCCGGGGGGCCTGGCGGGCTGTGCACAGCCGCATGTGTGCACGCACACGCTCACGCACGCCAGCCCCCTCCCCGTTCCCCCGCCGCGCACGACGTAACCCTCAGGCAGAGGCCGGTGGGAGGCATGGCAGCCCCGGGCACCCCAGGCTGGCCACGCAGGGCCCCGGGGGCTGGTGGCCACGGCAGGGACGGGGCTCGGCCCAAACTGGATGCCAACGCTCAGGTCCCTCTCTCCTCGTCCTCCCAACCTGCGCTTTTTTCTCACCTCACCCAGCCTTGCGCTTCCCCTCCTGCCGGTGCCCCCCACCCACGAGCAATGGCAGGGGGGCGGGCACCATGGAAAATTCGTGAGCCTTCCAGCAGGCGCCATCAGTCCTCCTGCACAGATGGGGAAACTGAGGCTCCAAGAGAGCACTCTACCAGCTGACTCCAAGCGCTGCGCACAAGGCTGCGCCTCCCTACGGGTGAGGGTCCCCTGACTTCCTGTGGGACTTCTCAGAAGGCTCTCAGGCCCTCAGCCCCAAAGCAGTGTGCCTGCTCGGCGGGATCAGCTCGCGGCGCTTCTCCAGGAACGCCCGTGCTTCCGCCAGCCTGCACCAGGGCAGCCGTGCGGCGTCCCGGCCCCGTCAACCGCCTCTCTCCTCGTGGTCAGCAACCAGAAAACAGGAGGGGCGGAGAAAGACCGAAAGACAACCTGGAAGGAAGGAAAGTCACCAAAAAGCCACCAAGGTCCACCAGGCCATAGCTAAGGCTCTCTCCTTGCTCTCAAGTTCTGTTTTCTAACTTTCTTATAGAGCAAGTATTACGTTTAAGACAGAAAAAAGTTATTGCTAAACCTAGTTTGTTCTTTTTTTTTTTTTTAAAGATTTATTTATTTATTTATTTCTCTCCCTACCCCTCCCCCCCTTTGTCTGTTCTCTGTATTTGCTGCGTCGTCTTCTTTGTCCGCTTCTGTTGTCAGCGGCATGGGAATCTGTGTTTCTTTTCGTTGTGTCATCTTCTTGTGTCAGCTCTCCATGTGGGCGACGCCATTCTTAGGCAGGCTGCACTTTCTTTGGTGCTGGGCGGCTCTCCTTACGGGGCGTACTCCTTGCACACGGGGACCCCCTATGTGGGGGACACCCCTGCGTGGCACGGCACTCCTTGCGCGCATCAGCACTGCGCATGGGCCAGCTCCACACGGGACAAGGAGGCCCGGGGTTTGAACCATGGACCTCCCATGTGGTAGACGGATGCCCTAACCACTGGGCCAAGTCCGCTTCCCCCTAGTTTGTTCTTAAGCCGCCAGGGGAGTGGTCACGAGCTCCGGCTATCTACTTCCCCGCCTGAGCACTGCTGGTGTAGAAGGGGCCAGCGGAGCAGCCAGAGACCGCCGTGTGCTCTCGGCTCCTTGGAATGGATTTCGTGTCCCTCTAGGCCCTCGGTCCTGGGAGAGACAGATCTGCCAGGGAGCCACAGCCACCACTCAGCTGCGCAGGGGTCATCTAAAACCAGAACCAACTGGACATCAGTGTCATCTGGTGACACACAGGAACATCTGTGTGTGACTGGCCTGGGGTCTCCTGCGCCAACTCCAGGGCCTGGCCCTGCTGGGAACAGTCGCGGAGAAATACCCGGATCTGTGGTCCAGGCAGCCCCAGGCATCTAAAGCCACCCCCAGGTCCCCACCCCGAGCCCTGGGATTCTCCGGGCAGACCCCGAGGCCCGACCCTGGCCAGGACGGCGGGCAGCGGGCGGCAAAGGCCTCGCGGACTCGGCAAAGCCACCGAGGGGCCCGGGGCCTCTGGGCCCGCCCGGCCCCGGCGAGCACCCGGCCCCCTGCGGGCAGGCTGCCTCCGCCCCCGGCGCCCGGCTCGCGCCCGAAGCCGACCGCAGCTCACCTCCCCAGCTCCCGGGGGCCAGGCCCGGGCGCCCTCCCCCTAGCGTGGGAACACCCATCCCTGCGCCGACCCCCGAAGACGCCTCGTGTTCCCAGGAGGCCCAGCCCCAACCGTCAGCGCTGCGCCTCGACTCTGAGTCCCAGCGGCGGCCCCGGGAACCCTGAGTTCAGCAAGCTCCGCGTCCCGGGCGGAAGGACCGTTGGCCCAAGGCGTCCAGGCTTGCGCAAGCCCCGTGCCCGGCGCCTGCCTTCCCCGCCGACGCCGGCTCCGTGGGTCCGCGGGGTGGTGGCCGCGCCCAGCCTGCACCCACACCTCACAGCGCTGTGTGTCCCGTGCCCGCCTGGGAACGCAGTCGGGGTGGCGTCATACCCAGCTCTTGGCCAGCAGTTGTCCTACTTTCTTACCCACAGGCAGGCCCCACCTTTTCCTCCAGCGACCTCTTAGGTTAAGTGCCAATGTGGAAAACGGTAAAGCGGACGCTTCGTCCATTGAGAAAGACCTCAGGGCCCAGGGCCCCCCGCGGGGGAACCCTGGGGTTCCCCGGGGCGTGACTTTGGGAAACACACACCCGTGGCCTCGATGTCCAGCCCACGTTGACCGTCAGGCCCACAGACCCCGCCGGGCACCCAAGAGCCCCCCGCCCAGCCCCGCCCCCCCTACCTGGAAGCCGCGATCTCCGCCTTCTGCTTGGCGATGGTGGCCGCCCGCTCGGCCGCCTCCACCGCCCGGTCCACCTTCTCGCGGATCTTGCTCGCGCGCAGCGGGATGAGGTTCTTGCGCTTGCCGCTGACCAGCACATTCTGCTTGTACTTGCCCTCCTCCTCGGTGCCGTCGGGGAAGGTGAGGCAGCCGTAGCCGTGGCGCTTGTTGCCCGCCCACTCGCCCTCGTACTTGAGCCCGTCCGAGCGCTGGCTGACGCCGAAGCCGGCGCGCTTGTCGTTCTTCCACTCGCCCACGTAGGTCTCGGTGGTGGTGGCGTCGACGTCGTCCTCGATGACCGACAGCTCGGCCTCGCCCTCGCCCAGGCTGACGGTGGAGTGGACGTCGCTGGCCCCTGAGCTCACGGTGCTCAGGCCGGCCTCGCTGCGGAAGGAGCTCTGCCGGCTGCGCTGGCTGGCCAGGCTGCTCTTGGACTCCGACTTGCGCAGCTTCAGGCCGCTCAGCAGCGAGCGCCGGAACAGCCCCTTCTTCTTGCCGCGCAGGACGTCGGCGTCACTGTGCGCCACGAGCACGAAGCCCCCCCGCGACACGGCCGGGCTGCCCGCCACGGCGGGCGAAGCGTCTGGGCGCAGCGCGGCGCCGTTGGTGTGCTCGCTGCGCAGGGAGTTGATGGACGTCCTCAGGGGCGACCGGATGACGGCCGCCATGCCGTAAGGCACGCTCTGCCGCACGCCGTAGCCTTGGCGCATGCCGCTGACCCACTGGCCCTGGTACGTCCCTGGGGAGACAAACGACAGGGGATGAGCGCGGGGGGGGCGCAGGCGGCGGGGGGGCCGCGGGGTAGGTCTCCCCGGCGTCCGGCGTTGTCTGCGTCTCTCCTGACGGGGGCGCGGGGTGGGTGGTGGGCACGGCGGGGCCAAGGGGCTGCTGGGGTCGTCTCTAAGGGCACACAGACCCTTCCCTGCTGCTTCCCACGGCTGAGGTGGGGTCCCTCTGGGGGGAAGGGAGGCACGGGCATCCTCCAGGAGACTGGGGGACGTCAGGAGGTGTCTCTGGGTGGCCCGAAAGAGTGACTGGGGGCTGAGAGGCAGCGACGGGGACCCAGGCAGGTATGCCAGGGGCCGAACAGGCTACGCCGGGAGGCAGGGAGCTCCCCGTCTCTAGGGGCATCCAAGGAGGGGAGGGGACGTGCAGAAGAGATGCAGGACAGGGGAGGGGTATGGAACCGGCCTGAGGCATCGAAACCGGGAGCATCTCCCTGGCCCCCGCTCCCGACCCCCAGAAGGGGCTACAGGCCGTGGTGAGAACGCAGCCCGGGGCCAGCCTCGGCACTGCTGGAGTCGGGGTCACCCCCAGCCCCCGGCAGGTGCCGGCTGGAGCCCCCCGCCCTGCTGGGAACTTGGGTGTGGGCGGGGGTCTGTCACCGCACTCTTCCTGACCCAACAGGGCCACAGGCGGGGCCGAAGGCAGCACCTCACCAGGTGCCAGGTTTTCTGTCCCAAGGGTTTTACTTGGGTTGTTATTTTTTTTAAGAGGTACCAGGATTGAGCCCAGGACCTTGTACATGGGAGGCAGGCGCTCAGCCACTGAGCCACGCCTGCTCCCTCCTGGGGATTTTTTAAATATAAACTGGAATTAATGGCCAACATTTCAAACTCAAGTGAACGTCACATACGTGTTTGGATCTCAAGTCTTCTCCAAAAATCAGGATCGGGCAAGTCTAGATCTCTACTTTCAGATGACAAAAACGGAGTGAGCCCAGCAGCAGCTGCCCCACCCAGAGAGGGTGGACCCCTCCACTTTGCCATACTCACCACCACTCCCAACTACTGCCCACCCAGGCCACCTCCTGGTGACGGCACTGGAGGGCAAAGCCAGACCAAGCACGGACCCCAAAGCCTCTCGGGGCGGCCCCAGACGACCTCGGGGCTCTGGCCCCACCCCCCTCAGCAGCCCACCCTGACTCTCGCAGCTTCTCTGTCTGACACTCTCCTTGTTCCCATCCCCCCACCCCCACCCCAAGCCGGCTCGTGCCCCTGCCCCAACACCTTCCCCACCCACTGTGGCTGCGGGGTCCGAGATGCCTGGCCTCCGGGGGGCCACCCGACACTGCACACTCGCCCGGGGGGCGCCGGGGCCCTTCACTGCTCCCAGGGTGGGTCTGCCCCGCTCAGCTGGCTCCCAAGCCCCCTCGGGCGAACGGCCCTGTGTCCAGGTGGTTTCGAGTCCACCTGCCACGTGGCCCCCTGGCCAGAGCCCCCGGACATGAGCCCTTCATGCCCCCCAGTGGTGTCCCCCATACCCCTTGGTCCGGGCAGCAAGCCACGCCAGGGCCTCAGGACAGCCTGCCTCTGCGCAGGGGAGTGGGCCCTGCAGGGGAGGAGGGAAGGGGGGGAGCAGGAGGCGCAGGGAGCGGGGCTGAGCAAGGAGGGGCGCGGGCTGGAGCCAGCGGGGGAGCGCGACCGAGCCAGGCGTCCAGTCACCTGGGGGCCATGATGGCACCTGTGGACCCCAAGCCGGCCAGCCCGTGGCCAGGGCTGGCAGGGGTGGGGCCGCTGGGGGCGCACGTCCAGCCGACGGCCGTGCTCTCAAGGAGGGGGCAGCCTGGCTGCCATCAGCCGACCCCCGCAGCTGGGGTGGGCACCGCCCAGGGAAGAGGCCTGGGGCCAGCCCCCAAGCTCAAATCCCTCTCGTCCGCTCCATCTCCACACGGCGCTCGCAGCACAGGGCAGGGCAGCTCACTCGGCCCCACCTGTTCACCCGCTCATTCATTCCTTCACTCATTCATTCCTTCAGCAAACACGGGCTGGGTCCTGGGAAGACGGCGGGAGCCAAGGCAGGGTCGACGAGGACAGAGGGAGGGACGGCCCCGAGCATCTCCCTTGTGGTGCCAGCAGCTCTGGCGCGACAGGTTTGAGCACATTTCCAGGACCCCACGTGCACCCCTCACCACCCTCCCTGCCGGCCAGGTGCCACCAAGGGAGGGGGCAGTGCAGGCCTGCGACCGCCGCAAAGCCCCTGGGGGGTGGTGGGCAGCCCGGCACCTTCCAGCACCCCACAGACGGCGAGCGTGCAGTGGGGAGAGCAGGGTGGCCACGGGCAGCGCACGGCCCCCTGGGAGCAGGTGTCCACTACCACCACGAACAGCCTGTGGCCTCCTGGGAGGTGTCCACTGCCCTCCATGAACAGCCCGCGGCCCCCCGGGAGCAGGTGTCCACTGCCCTCCATGAACAGCCCGCGGCCCCCTGGGAGCAGGTGTCCACTGCCCTCCACGGGCAGCCCGTGGCCTGGGGCGGCAGAGCTTGTGGCCGTGACAGGGGTCTCAGTCCCCGTGAGTCAGCAGTTGCTGCCAGGGCTCAAGGCCACAAGCCCACTCCTGGGTGCCGCCCCCTCCCAGCGACCCCCGCCCACCCCACCCTGGCCGCGGCTGACCGGCACGGGGGCACAAAACTCTGGCCCAGACCCCCCTGGCGCAGGGGCCGGGGCCCGGTGGCACAGCCCAGCCCTCACCCCCACCACGCAGTGCCCCCCCGCAGAAGCACCCGCCCCCGCCCTGCTCACGACGCCCCGTCGCAGATGAGGGGCTCGGGCTCTGCTGGAAGTGGGGAGCCCCGAGCCGCACCCCGGCTACAGCAGGGGAGGGGAGGGCCGAGCTGGACGCTGGCGCCGCTCCGTGCTGCCCTGAAACGGGAAGCAAAGGCGGTCAGGGGGCCGAGCGGGCGGGTGCCCAGAGCCCCGAGGTCCAGGCGTGGTGCCCCCACTCGCCGCTGGCGCTCCCGCCATCCACAGGCACTGGCCCCGGCGGGCGCCTGCTCCACGCAGCGCTGGCCCCGTGACGGGTGACGAGGGGAGCCGCACAGCCCTGGCTCCTCCACGACCTCCAGGGGCGTCCTTTGGCCCTGCCCAAGGCTGACCGCCACCGAGCCCTCGCCTGGACAGTGAGGGGCGTTGAGCGCCCCCCCGGCCCCCGAGAAGCGCCAGCCCCGCGGCCGCCTTCCCCCGGGACCCCTGCGTCACCTGCTGGCGTCCGGCTCTGGGCCGAGGTGGCGGGGGTGTGAGAGGGTGCCGGGGCGTCCACTCCTGCCCGGCCTGGCGTCGGGGCCTGTGGGCGGGGGTCCAGCACGGGGCGAGGCCTGCCTGGACAGCGGCCCTCCCAGGGCCAGGTCAAGCCGGGTGGGGGCCACCACCGCAGACCCCTGCCACAGCTCACCGTCCCGTCTCGGCGTCCTGGGCCGCCGGGTCAACGCGCCACCCGCGGGGGGCTTCAAACAACGGAAGCGCGCCCCTCGCGGCCCTGGAGGCCCGGGCACCCTTCCGGGCTCCTGCGCGTCGGGCGAGGCTGGCCGCCCCGGTGTCCTGGCTGGTGGCCGCGCCCCTCGGCCTCTGCCCCGCCCGCCGGCTCGCCCCGCTCCTTCCCCGACCCCATCGCCCCGGGTTTAGGGTCCCCCTAGGCCAGTGGCCTCACCTGAGTTAATTCCATCTGCAAAGCCCGTATTTGCTGACAAGGCCCCTGCTGAGGTCCCGGGGGAGCAGCCCCCGCCTGGGGGGGATAAGGGTCCCTGGGTGGGAACGAGGCTGCCGATAAACCAGGACGCTCAGTTAAACGGGAATTTCAGGTACACCTCGAAGAATGCGGGGGGACCCACTGCATGGGACACAAGTAGGCTAAAAAGGTACCCGCGGGCCTCCGGGGCGCACGGTGAGCCCGGCAGCCTCGCCGCGGCCTCCCGAGACGACACCCCCGAGGCGGCGGAGCACCCCAAACCGAAAGACGGGGACCCCGCTCTCCCTCCCCGCCCTCCCGCGACGACAGGGCCGCAGGGGTGAACGAGGAACCAAGACGCTCTCAGAGGGGTTTCGACGCACCCGGCTGCGGTGGCAGAGCTCAGGCCTCGGCGCAGTTTAGAGCCAGAGAGACGGGTTCGAATCCCACGCACACTCTCTGGTCCTGGGGCCGGGGACGCCTCCGTGGGGAAGGAGGGGTGTGGCCTGGTGAACGAAGGTGCGGGAAGGCAGATAACGAGCGGCAGGAGCGAGGAGTAACCGTGGGGCGCAAGCAGCACCTGGTTCCCAGGGGGACACCGAGGCCAGCCAGGCGGGGGAAGCCCCCATCCGCCCACCTGCCTCCCCCGGCAGCACTGGGGGCTGCCGGCCTGGGCGCCCACCTCGGTGTCCCCAGGAGGCCCGCAGGCAGCTCCCCGACGACTGCGAAGGCTGAGGCCCCGCCTCTCCTGGGGTGAAGGGCCAGAGGACTCGCACCCAGCCCCCGTGTCCCGTCGGAGCCGCACAACCCCCTCGGTGCACGCTGCCCCCTTCACAGGCGCGGAGGCGCAGAGAACATCTTGTCACTGGGAGCCGAGGGAGACACCAGCTTGTCCTCAGCTGGCAAGTGGGAGAGCGGGGCCCCCGGCCAGGGGCCTCAGAGGGCCTTCCCACCCTGGAGCGCCCACGAGCCAAGCTCTTAACAGCCCAGGGCCTTTGCAGGTGCCACCCACCCACCATCACCCAGCATCACCCACCATTGTCCACTATCACCCACCATCCTCCATCCACCCACTACCCAACCATCATCATCCACCCACCATCACCCACCATCACCCACCCACTATCCATCACCCACCATCCACCGTCTGTCACCCACCGTCCACCCACCACCCATCACCCACCATCCTCTATCCACCCACTACCCACCCACCATCACCCACTCACTATCACCCACCATCACCCACTATCACCCACCATCCTCCATCCACCCACTACCCACCCATCATCACCGCCTATCCACCCACCATTATCCACCATCATCCACCATGCACCCACACATCCACCATCCACCATTCACCACCCACCCACCCACCATCACCCACCACCCCCCGTCCACCCACCCACCCATCCACCCCTGCATGACGCTCTGGCGCCCTCTCCTATTTCAGCCCCGTCAGCCACCCGGTCCTGGCCTTGCCCCCTCCTGGGGGGCTCCTGCTGGATGAGTCGCCCTGCCCGGTTCTCGCTCTGCCCCTCTGCAGCACTTGACGTCCCCGGGGGCTCGTCTGTGCACCTGCTTCCGTGCCCCTCCCAGCAGACCCCTCCCAGCAGAGCCAGCGCTGCAGCGTCGGAGGCTGCCGAGGAGTGAACGAGCGGAACGCGGGCTCCTGGCAGCTGCGCAGGAGCCCGGCGCCCCGTGGGTGCGGCCATGGGTGCTCAGACGCCAGGCTGCGCCCCGTGTGGGGAGCCCCCGGGTTGGCAAGAGACGGGAGAGTGCGGCCGAGCTGGGGGGCGTCCTTTCTACCTTCTCCCACCTGCACACATGGGCTGCGTGGCCCCCGCGGCGGGGTGGCCGGGCGGGCTCCTACCCCAGGGAACGCCCTCGGGGGCCCAGGCCCCTGGAAGCGAGAGCCGCAGGCCTGGGGCCCCCGGGGCTCTCCCAACCCTGCCCTGCGTGAGCCGAGCAACCCGGACAGACCGGCCGGCTTGGGGGCCATTGAGGGCAAGTGCCAGCCGCTCTTACGTCCCGGGAGGCCCTCTGCCGGACACGGAGCTGGGAGGGAAGCAGCGGGGATGGAGAGGGTGGAGGCGAGGAGGGACCGCGTGGCAGTGAGCCTTTTTGTCAAGTTCCCTTCAGAAATATCGTTTCAAACTCTCCAGCCAGATGGAAGAAGAGCTGGCCAGGCCCGGGGCCATCAGAGAGCCGAGCCCGTGGCCCCGGGGGCCTCGCGAGGCTGCAGGGCAGACAGGGCGGGGGTTGCAGCCCGGGTCAACCTCGGCTCAGCCACTGGGCTCCCTGCCCGGGCGGTTCACCTGCCACGTGGGGACGCTGGCCGCGCCCTCCAGGAGGCTTCAAATCCTGCAGCGTGGCACACGGGAAGCCCTCGGGCGGCCTCCGGCGCATGGCGAGGCGGGCTGGCCCCTCCTTGCCCAGCGTCCTCCCTTCTCGTGTACCTGGACTGGGGGCCCAGCACAAGCAAAGCCCTGGCTCGGACGTGACGGCTCAAGGCCCCTCAGTCCGCGCTGCGAGGCCGTGCCTGGTCGCTGCCTGCTCACCCCAAGGCCACGGGCTGGGAGCCAGGGCAGGGCCCGCGCCAGCGCAGCACGGGCGGGCACGGCGTGCGGCTGCTCCGCCCTCACCGGCAGGCAGGCAGGCTCCTGCGTCTTCTCCTTCTCCCTCCCTCCCTCCTTTCTGGGCTGCTCAATAACTACCTCATCGTAACGGGGCGCCTAAGATGACAGACCTGCGTTGTCCAGCACGGTCACCGCTCGCCGCGTGCGGCTGTGAAGAATAAAAACAGCTGCGCCGCCACGCCAGCCCCATGTCAAGAGCTCGACAGCCACATGGCGCCGGTGGCACAAACGTAGAACCGTTCTGCAGCCAGCTAGCAAGATTGGGAATCGATCAATGGATCTGGCACCCGGCAAGAAGCCCTCGTGGACATCGACGGCCCCGAGCTGGCTGCCGGAGGACCCGGCCACGAGATTCCGCCACTCAACAGATGTTGTCTGGAGGCCGGGGGGAGCCCCTGGTACTCCTCAAGGACTTTATCGATGGACCCTCCCAGGGGATGGATGGGTGGGATGATCAATCAAAACAGCCACCTGCTGGAAGCCCGCCCCTGCCATTAGCAAAGCGGTGGAATAATTAATGTTCAAAAAGCAGGTGAGAGACCTGAGCGCGCTCTTCGCCTCTGGACCCCGACTCTGGCCGCCTTCTCCCCCCGCCTGGATCACTGCGCAAGTAAACCTGGGCACCGACAACCTACGAGGGGGAACTGTAGCCTGTGGGTCAGCCCGCGGTATCCCTTTTCACCCCCTTCCTCTCTACCGGGACCCCTGACTTCTTCTTTTCTCCCATGTCTCGCTCCTCCCTCCCTGCATAGATTACTGGCCTCACTCCCTGACGGGCTCCTGACGTCCATTTCTGCCGCAGAGCCAAGAGCCTGGAGAGGACCCAGGAACACGTTTCCGTCGTCGTGGGAAGTCCCGGGGTGAGGTGGTGAGGGCCCTCGAGACACCCTCTCACCCGAAGCAGCTGGGGCGAAGCACAGGGCTGACGTCAAGGCACCGAGGGACAAAGGCCACGGACTGAAGGCCACGGACTGCAGGCCACGGACTGCGGGCCACCAGCTCCTGTGGAGCACTAAAGCCCCCATTGTTAAAGCACCCCAAGTGGCCTGGAGTGAAAAGACAGACACCGGTGGACGAGCTGCAAAGAAGAGGGGACCACCGGCTGCCCGTCCTCCCCGAACACGGGGACCCTGTCCAGGTGAGAGCAGCCTGAGGCCGGGCTCCTGCCCGCGCCCCACCCAGCTGGGCCCTGCACCAGCAAAGAGGTCAGGTGCGCTGGTGTGGGGGCGGGGCCCCGCTTCCTGCAGGCTAATCTCAGGAACCACGCCCGGGCTCAGGCGCTCGACCCCACACACTGCTTCCCCCCTCACCTGCGCTGTCTCTCACCTGCTCTGCCCCTCACCTGCTCTGCCCCTCACCTGCGCCGTCCCTCACCTGCGCCGTCCCTCACCTGCGCCGTCCCTCACCTGCTCTGCCCCTCACCTGCTCTGCCCTCACCTGCACTGTCTCCCACCTGCTCTGCCCCTCACCTGCTCTGCCTCTCACCTGCTCTGCCCCTCACCTGCGCCGCCCCTCACCTGTACCGTCTCTCACCTGCGCCGTCCCTCACCTGCGCCGTCCCTCACCTGCACTCTCACCTGCGCTGCCCCTCACCTGTGCCGTCTCTCACCTGCGCCGTCCCTCACCTGCGCCTTCCCTCACCTGCACTCTCACCTGCGCTGCCCCTCACCTGCGCTGCCCCTCACCTTCTCTGCCTCTCACCTGCTCTGCCCTCACCTGCGCTCTCTCACCTGCTCTGTCCTCACCTGCACTCTCACCTGCTCTGCCCCTCACCTGCTCTGCCCTCACCTGCTCTGCCCTCACCTGTTCTGCCCTCACCTGCGCTGTCTCTCACCTGCTTTGCCCCTCACCTGCTCTGCCCTCACCTGCTCTGCCCCTCACCTGCACTGTCTCCCACCTGCTCTGCCTCTCACCTGCTCTGCCTCTCACCTGCTCTGCCCTCACCTGCGCTGTCTCTCACCTGCTCTGCCCCTCACCTGCTCTCCCCTCACCTGCGCTGCCCCCCACGTTGCCACAGGCCAAGCACAGGGGTGATGGGGCGGCCCCTCTCTGCCAGGCATGAGCACTGTGGGCCCTGGAGTCGGGAGGTCTGGGCTGGCCCCTGCCCGCCTCCTGCCCCCTCACCTGCCCTGGGCCCTCGGATGAGGAAACCTGCGTCCTAAGCCACACCTGAGAACCGTCGGCTAGCTGACCACAGAGCTGCCAGGAAGATCAGAGGAGAGGCCACGGGCGGCTTGGGCTACAAGCCTCAGTGTCCCCGAGGGCGCCCACAGTGTCTGCCCCACAGGGCCACGGCCTGGGGAGCTGCATTACAGCAGGGGCCGCAGCTTGGCTGCTCAGCCCACGCCCCTCGGCCGGCTCCCGGCACCCTGGGTGGTGCCAACAATGCACTTGTGGGGGTGACCTGTCTCTCACCGGGGCCAAGTCAGCCCCAAATGCACAGAAATGCACACGCATGCACACACACCTACACACGTGCACACACACCTACACACATGCATGTGCACCTGCACACAAGCCTACATGCATGCACACACCTGCACGCATGCACACCTTCACACGCCCGCACATACACTCTCGTCTTCCTCTGCTGAGGCCTCGTCCACCAGCTGAAGGTCTCCCCGAGGCGGCAGCCACAGGCCCCAGGTCTGGGGGTCCCTGGCGGGAAGCGCAGCCACACCTGTGGTCAGCACCTCCAGAAGCCACCAAGGGCGTCCCCGCGGGGAGGGGAGCCTTTCCTGGGAGAAGCATGGAGTCCACTGCAGCCCTGAGCAGCCGCGTCACACTCCCCCGTCATGTGTAGCCCCTGAAGTGAGCAGGACGGGCAAGCCCCCACCCAGGGGCCTGCTGGGCACCCCACCAGGTGGGTGAGGAGGAGGAGGCCATTTCCTGCCCCATCGACAGAGGAGGAGACCGAGGGTCAGAGAGATTCAATAGCTCCTCAAGGTCTCCCGGCTGGGCAGTGGGATTTGAACTTGGGTTGCAGGGCCTCAGAGTCCGCCTGGCCTGGAGATCTGACTTGGGAGGGTCTGGAGCCCTGAGACCTCCCACTCTGGCCAGCCTGGGGACTGCTGGGCCTCCCATCCCGGTGGTTCACGGCCTCCGGCCCGAGGACTCGACCCCGCCGGGCGGCACAGCACGCCTGAACTGCGCTCTGGAACCCGCTGCCCGGCACTGGCACGTGGTCCTTTCCCGTCCCCTCACCGCCAACCGTGCCCACGGAGCAGCCCGTCCCAGGAGCATTTCCCGGGCGCCCGGATGACTCCGCGGGAGTGAGGTCACCCTTCCTCTGGGAGCCACTCGCTGGACACAAAGTTAAATCACAGCCGGAGGCCTCCTTCCTGGAACGAAACTGCAGCGGCGGAAGCAAGCTTAGCAGTCGCTTTGCAAGGT
This sequence comes from Dasypus novemcinctus, assembly GCF_030445035.2. Taxonomy (NCBI): domain Eukaryota; kingdom Metazoa; phylum Chordata; class Mammalia; order Cingulata; family Dasypodidae; genus Dasypus; species Dasypus novemcinctus. The sequence continues at coordinate 2,481,431 of NC_080690.1, forward strand.
TCTGATAAACTGCCCTCAGGAAAGACGGTGAGACTGAGCAGGGGCTCACCTCCCTTGCCTCACCTGGGCCAGGCAGGAGCGCGCTGAAACCCTGTGCCAGCCGGGCCCCGGAGCCGTGTCTACCGCAAGCCTCAACTTTTCTAGCCAGGTTCATTACGGAAGAAACAAAGCTAAGAATATGAACCAAGAAGAAAGAATAAAAAGCTAGAATCCTGCACAGTATAAATAAAATTATATAGATAATGCAATATAAAATTATACAAGTTATTTATGAAGGTATAAGTAAAACTGAAAACGTATAAATTGCTTATAGAAATTTACAAAATTATACAATACAAATTAAGTAATCTAAGTTATAAAGCAAGTAAATAACATTCCTATAAATAACGAGTTTTCAAAAGAGCCTCCATCCCTCCTACAGGACACAGGAGAGAAGTTTCTGGAGCAAAGGAACCAGAACACTCCTCCCCGGGAGGCCAGGACCAAGCACAGGCTCTGGGGAGGTGGTCATCGGAACGGACCCCGCCTGATCCCCCGCACCCACCCAGGCAGCAAGAGGTGGCCGAGCCCGCAGAGGAGCTGACCAGGCCGGCGGGGAGGCCCGCCTGTTCTTGGAGGAGAACTCCCCGTCGGTCCTGGCGCCCACTCTGCTACGTGAACGTCCAGGGATCATCAGGCACTTGGAGAAAGCTTCCAACAGGAAAGAGAAAGGCCAAAGCACACAAATAAATGGGAACGAAGGATGGCGACGTAAAGGTGAAACAATGCAAGGTATGGAAGAAGCCATCAAAGAAACCCAGATTTAAATCCTCGGGTAGATGAGACACAGCACCCACAAGACAGGATTACAGTGTGGTTTAAAAAAAAAAAAAAGGAAAAATTAGGGGAAAAGGAACAGCTTTTGCAAGTTAAAAAGATGATGGCTAAAATAAAAATTTTGGTAAATGGGATGGCAGATTAACTCAGGAAACCCTTTCAGAAACTGGAACTAAAAGAAGAGGTGGGAAAAGTCACGAAAAGAAAACTAGAGGGCTAATCCAGAAAGTCCCAAATCTATATGTTAGGAGTTCAAGAAAACATTGAAAGGAAATGACCAAAGACATAAAACAGAAAAGTCACCCGAAATCATAGGACGTGCGTATGCACACGGAAGGGGCTTCTAGACCCTGCAAGATGAATGAAAAAAGACCTCGACCAAGCACACTGGTGTGGAATTCAGCACTCCAATGAGTCCAAAATGCCCGCAGAGGGTGGAAAAATAGACCACGCATCAAGGACTAAGCATTAGAATGGCACTAAACTTTCAGCAGCAATGCAGAAACCTAGAAGTCAACGGTAAAACTACTCCAAAATTCTGAGAAAAATATGATTTTCAATCTAGAATTCTATACGTAACCAATTTAGCATTTAAGGAATGAAGTCATAAAACTTAATCTTCCATGCACCTTTTCTCAGGAAGCTACTGGAGGACGTGCTCTACCAAAACAAGGGCATAAACCAAAAAAGAGGAAGGCCTAGGGAGAAGCAACACAGGAGAGGGGAGGGGTTTCCAGGAAGCTGGGGGGAGGGGAGCAGCTGGAACAATGTACAGACACTTGATGGAGAATCTCATGGGTTTGTTCATATGAAAAGCTGCAGTAAGGTATTTTGCTGAGCAATGGAAAGTAGAGAAAGAATCAACCAGTGATTTAAAGAAAACTAAGCAACTGGAGAAAACGAGGGTATTACTAAGTCAAGCTGTGCCTGAGAGGTGTATACAGAGTCTGTTGCTTGACCCGGCAATAATCAATACTTACATAGTCATAATAATGAAACACACAAAAACGGATTTAACAAAAAAAACTGTGACATAACATTGGGACACGTTGGGTAGAAGAGAGGAAGAGAGGCTCCAAAAGATTGAAAGCCTTCGTCCGCCAGAGAAGGAAATCAACAGACAACGGTTAAAAGCGAGGAGCGCCGACCGCAGCCAGCCAAGAGGACTTGGAAGCATGGAGGTGAACCTCTGCTAAATGGGCTCAAAGCTGTACTTCTGGTGGGGAGCGTGAGGGGCCCGCTCATTCGCATTCTAAGCACTATTTTGTTTTTAGCACTCTCTGACCACTTTAACTGGGTCACAATTATCTTGACAAAGACTGAAGTTTTGAAATGGGGGTGGGAGGAAGACAATTTTAATTAGAGACGTTGTGAGCTTACAAAACAATCGTGCACAACGTGCAGAATTCCCACTCAGCACCCTCCACCAACACCCCACGTTGCTGAGGAACCTTCGTGAAAGATCATGAAAGAACATCATCAGACGATCACCGCTCCCCCGGCCCACAGCGTACCCTTGGCGTGTATTTTCCACATCCCCCGTTATTAACACCAGGCCTTAGGCGTGCACTAAGTGCTGCTCACGAGACAACACGCTCATATCGGCACTGCTGGCCACACGTGGGTCACTGTGAGATACGGCCCCACGCCTTGTTCAGTCCATCCCAAGGGGACGCTCAGTGGCTCTCACTTCCGTCAGGGAGCCGTGCAGTCCTCGCCTGGGAGAGAAGGCATTTCGCCGAACATTCTCACACCACGTCCCCAGGGTGCTGGTGCACCGCCCGGGACGCGAGGCTCAGAGTGAGGCCACCGGAAGTGAGGGCGCCCGTCCGGGTGGGGTGGAAGGAGCTCGGGAGGCGGCCGTCAGCCGTGGCTCCGACCGTGAGCGTCACGTGCACGATGGTATTTCGTCCCTTCTGCTTTCGACGTGGCCACCTCGTAGGGAAGTTCTTTCCATCCAGATAATGGACGCACAATCGCAGAATAAGGGCCGGTCTTTTAAATCAGACACATGTAGCCTTTCTAAGACATTGCTGCGCCACCTCCTTAGTTTGGGAGGACTGGGAAAACCTCCATGGGCCGCCCAGCCGAGGCCACGGTCAGGAGCCACACCCCGGCACAGGGGTACCGCCGAGCGCTCCAGGTGGTGAGTCCCCTTAACAACAGCATGCGGAGGCTCAGAGAGGTAAAGCAACCTGCCCGAGGTCACACAGCAAGCAGAGGCGACGCGGAGGCCAGGGTCCCTCCTGGCCCTCGTCGCAGAGGCGGCCCCTGAAGCAGGGAGGGTCACTGGTGTGTCCGTGCCAGGGCAAGTCTGACAAAAGTGGGGGCTGGGCGTCCCCTCCCCGGGGGCAGCAGTGGCCCTCGGCGGGGGGGGGGGGGGGTGTCCCAGGCACGGTCAAGGTGCTCGCTGGCCCGGGGGCCTTGGCTTTGCTCGCCCAGCGGGGAGAGCCTGAGAGGGGACCTGACCTCTCGGGGCCTCGCTGCCCCTTCTGCAAAACGAAGATAAAAGTCGTTTCCCTCCAAGCTGCACGGGAGGAGGGCGGCCGAGGGCCGAGGGCGCGGGAGTTGCGGCCACGCTGCCCCCACTGAGCCACCGGGACAGGGCCCGCGCGTCTCGTGCCTCGGTGTCCCCCGCTGTAAGGTGGGGGCTCTGCCAGCACGCAGCCCGGAAGCTGGCCGGGGGGACGAGGCGGATTCCCAACCGCAGAGCAGAGGGCAGCCGCGTTGGGGGCAGCTGTGCCGGGGGCTGCCCGCAGGCCGGGACCTGCCGAGACGCCCGTGCTGGGCTCCCCCGGCCTCCTGCACCCGACGCGCAGGGACGCGGCCCACACCGGAAACTTCACGGGCACGCGGGGGTCCTGGTGCCCCCTCGAGTCACCCACGCGCGGCACGACGACGGGCCCAGCGGGCCGGCGGTCCACCCGCCGCAGAGTGGACAGCGCCGTCCTGGTGGAACACTGTCCAGCCGTAGGAAGCGGCGTCCCGAGACCTGCGCCACGGGTGGGCTCAGACGCGCCACGCTGCGCGAACGAACTCAGACGCGAACGGCCACCGCGGTTTACGTCTGTTCACAGGAAATGTCCGGAACAGGCGCATCCGCGGGGACAGAGCCAGGGCTGGGGAGGGGCGGCGGGCGCGGCTACAGGTGGCCGGGTCTCTTTTTGGGGTGATGGAATCCCGGAACATCTAGAGAGAACGCCAGCGCGGACCGCGGTGACGGCTGCGCAGCTCTGAGCACCCGAGACCACGGACGCCCGCCTTAAGTGGACTCGGCGTGGCAGGGGGCTAGCGCTCGGGAAAGGAGTTTATGACGCACTGTGGGTCGGCGGGGATGGGGAACGAGCCCCCTGCGGCCAGAGCTGGGCAGCGCACCCTCCCCACCGCGGGACGCTGCAGCGGGAGCCGCCACCTTCCCACGGCACCCGGTCCAGGGCGAGCCCCCTCCCCCCCAGACCCTCCCCAAGTCGCGCTCCAGACCCCAGGGCCTCAGCGGGCGCCCTGGGACCCCCACTGGGCCCCCCGTGGACCCCCAGGCGAGCGCCCCGCCCTCCCGTGCCTCGGGCCTGGTCCTCGGGCCTCTGGCTGGAAGGTGCTGGCACCCCAAGGCTGGCTGGGGTGCCCTCAGGGAAGACCCCTCCTCGTGGTGGCCTCAGGAGCCCTCCTCTCCCCATATCCCTCCCTTCCCCTCTCCCACCCCTCCTCTCCCCATCCCTCCTCCTCTCTCCCCTCCCCTCCTCATCCCTGCCCACCCCGCTCCCCTCCTTCCCTCCTCCCCTCCCCCCTCCCCCTACCCTCTCCTTTCCCCTCCCCTCCCCCACCCCACCCCCTCCTCCCCTCCCCTCCTCTCCCCTCCCCTCCCCCCGGCCTCCGGCTACCAGGCCACCCTGCACCTGTGAGCACCATGCGGTCACTGTCCCCGCAGCCCAGCCCAGCCCCGGGAAACCCCCGCCCTCCGCCTTCCTCTGGCCGCACTCGCTCAGGGCTGCGCACTACGTCACCTGGGCCCGCAGCGGGGACGACGCTGACCGCAGCGCCGGGGTGAGCCCCCGCGGCCGCCCGTCCTGCCCCTCTCCACCAGGGATCGCTCCGCGGGCGGCCGAGGGCGGCGCGGCCTCGACCCTCCTTCCTCCCACCCCCAGATGAGCCCGTCCGCCCCCCTTCTGCCTGGCGCCCACGAAGTCTTGTCCTGAGCAGCCGGGGACATGCTCCCTCCAGAGCCCCCCAGTTCTCCCCCCCAACCTTGACCTCACAGCATCACCAAGGGGGCCCTGGCCAGCGGCACGGGGCTCCCCGACAGCGGGGGGCGGTGCAGGGCGGGCGAGGGCCAGCTCAGGGCCCGCACACGGTCGGCGCTCAGCCAATAGCTGCGCGGGCCCCGGCGTCCCCCGCGCCACCACGGCTGGTCAAGCGGCCCCCCTGCCATCCCTCCAGCCGCGGCGGGTGGGAGATGCCGCACGCGGAGGGCGGCGACGGCCGGCTCAGACCCCGAGCAGGCGAGCTCGGGCTGCAGCGGGCACAGGCAGCCACCCATGGCGGCGGGTGGCCGGGACGGGGGCTGCCGCTAGAGGCCACCGTGGCACCGACATCCATGAGGAACGCCTCCATGAGAGAAAGACAGACCAAGGCCCGAGGACCCCCTCTCCGCAGGAGACCACGGGTGGCCAGGAGCCCCACCCCACCCCATCGAAACCACCAGAAGAGTCCACACTCGCGTGGGCCACAACAAAAAAACAGACACAAACAAGTGTTGGCGAGGACGGGCAGAAATCCAAACCCCCCCGCGCTGCTGGGGCGGTGAAGTGGCGCAGCTGCTGCGGAGATCACCCCCAGCGCCTCAATGTGCACCAGTGACCCAGGCCCTGCCCACCCCGTAGACACCCCGAGCACGTCCACCCCCGTCCAGAAGAGCCAGCACGCGGAAACAAGCCCGGCGCCCGCCCACGACGAGCGCACGGCGCCCACTGGTCCCTCCACACAGCGGACGTCACTGAGCCGCGAGAAAGCATTCGACACGGACGGGGACACGGGCTGAGCGAAAGACACCGTCGCGAGAGGCCGCGGGGCAGGGTGGGGGGGAGCGCGCCTGCTACCGGGGCTCTCCTGGGATGACGAAGCTTCCCAAGATCCCCCTGCGTGATGGCGGCACGGCCCCACGGAGACCACGGAAACCACGGAGCTGCACCTTCGGGGGATGCACGGTGTGCACCCCCTAAGCTGCCACCAAGACAAACGCCCCGGGAGACCACCTGCCACCTGTCAGGACGAGGGCTGGGGGGGCACGGCGCGGGCGGCCGGTTAGGGAGCACCCTCCAGGACAGAAGCACACGGCAGGTCTGAGATGGCCATGACGGCGGTCAGGCAGACGCTGGGACACCCCACGCGGCACACATGACCCTCAGGGGCCACGGCCTTCCTGTGGCCGCGTGGGAGCGCACTTCCAGGCCCCGATCGTCCAGGCAGCCTGGAAAAGGCGCCCCGTCCGCCGGGTCCCCTTGTCTGTGAAACGGGCCCCGGATGTGTGGACGGATCCCACGGGCAGGTGGGACCTGGCGCCGTGGACCTGTGCCTCCGCAGAGCCGCCTCCTCTTCCTCCACCCACGTCCAAGCCTGGAGGCTGCCCCCCGCAGCATGCTGTCCCCCCGCCTCCCGTGCCACGTGCACGCAGAAGGCTCCACGGCTCACGTCCCGACTGCACGCGCCCCTCCCCACGCGAAGCACGCCGCAAACGCAGCCCCCGGCCCGCGCGCCCCTGCCCCAGGGACCCTCCCTCCACCCAGCCCACCCCCGCTTCTGGCCTCCGCCCCTCTCCTCTCCCCTGGGCAGCTGCACTGCCTCCCGACAGCCTCCAGCCTCCGCTCTGCACCCACGTCCTCGCCACGCAACCACCTCTGGCCCCCAGGGGTGGCCCCGGACGCGCATCCCAGGGAAACGGTGCACGTCCACGTAAGACCCAGGCGCAAGCGTTCACTGCAGCCCCCGCCCAACAGCGCCGACCTGCAAACTGCGTGGGTGTCCTTCAGCGGGCGATCGGATGACGAGGCCGTGGCCCACCATGCCACGGAGGAAGGTCCCACAGCCAAGAGCAAACCGTGGCCCGTGCGACCACCACGCTCAACTCCCAGGGGCGAGTGCAGCGCCAAGAGCCGCCCCCCACGCGTCAGGCTCGGGGGCCCGCTGATGTAAGTCTCTTGAAATGACAGGAGAGAAACGAGCAGGCAGTGGGGCAGTGGGGGCCTGGGTGCCGGGGGGGGGGGGCGGGAGGGCAGGGGCGCGGCTGTAAAAGGCCACCTGAGGGACGGCTCTGGTGACGGCAGGTTCTGCATTGTGGCCGTACAGGCGTCAGGCTGGGACACGGCCTGCAGCTTCGTAAGAGGTCACCCCTGGGGGCTGGGGGGAGTGGACTTGGGTCTCTGTATTATTTCTCACCACCGCATGTGAATCTACAATCATCGCAAAATTAAAAGTTCAATTAGGGAAGCAGATCTGGCTCAATGGATAGGGCGTCCGCCTAACACATGGGAGGTCCAAGGTTCAAACCCCGGGCCTCCTTGACCCGTGTGGAGCTGGCCCACATGCAGTGCTGATGCGTTCAAGGAGTGCCCTGCCACGCAGGGGTGTCCCCCGAGGAGGGGAGCCCCACACACAAGGAGTGCGCCCCGTAAGGAGAGCCGCCCAGCGCGAAAGAAAGTGCAGCCTGCCCAGGAATGGCGCCGCACACACGGAGAGCTGACACAACAAGATGATGCAACAAAAAGAAACACAGATTCCCGGTGCCACTGACACAAGCAGACACAGAAGAACACACAGCGAATGGACAGAGAGCAGACAAGGTGGGGGAGGGGGGGCGGCACAGGGAAGGGGGAAAGAAAGAAAGAAAAAATGAATCATTAAAAAAAAACACCACGCACACCCCCCAGCATGCTGCGGATTTTGAAGTCATCCACCGCCCTGCCCTGGCTCAGGGAGAGAGGCAAAGCCTTCTGTGGGACCTGTCACCCTCAGGATCCGACCCCTGGGCTCTGGCCTCTGAGCCTCTGCATACTCTGTTCCCCTGCCCGCAATGCCCTTCCTCGCAGGCTCCATGCAACTGGCCCCTCCTGTCCTCAGGTCCCAGCTTGTCAGTCAGTCGTTCGTCCACCCCCCCGCCCGTGGTTACGGAGCTCCCGCCCACCGGCCCACGGTCCCGTGGACTCCACTCCAGCCCTGGGCTCTCTTCTTTCTGGTAAAACCATCCTGAGTGTTCCGTGGGCGGCCAAACCGCAGAGCCACCAACGAACCACCGGATGCCACGTTCGGGCCGCCAAGAGGGGCTGCACAGTTTCCTGGACATCCCCGGGTGGGCAGCGCGCCCCGACCGTGGTCCCTGGGCCTTGCTTCCACGGCCAGCCAGGCCCCGCCGCCTCCAGGAAGCCCACGGAGGGGCCGACAGCTGCCAGCAGGGTGGGGCCCCGCCCGGCCTCCCGCAGCCCCGGAGCCCCTCCCGAGGGAGATCATCCCGGGTCCCCTGGAGCTCGACACCCTCCTGTGAAGTGCCCCTTCCCCTCCACCGACTCCCACCCGAGCAGGGGGAGCCAGAAGCAGGCGGGGCAGCCGGTGTGGCCCAGACGTGCTCAGGGCCGCAGGTGTCAGAGGTGGGTGCTGATCCCTGCAGAGCACGGGCTCGCCTCCAGCACCCCGGCTCAGGGGCTCGGCCAGGGCCCGGGAATCTGATTTCTAATCTCAGCCTACCCTGACTCAGGGCCGGTGCCCAGGAGTCTGCATTCTGACCTTAGCCAATGCTGACTCAGGGCCAGTGCCTGGAAATCTGCATCCTGACCTCAGCCGACCCTGACTCGGGACAGTGCCTGGGAATCTGATTTCTGACCTCAGCCGACCCTGACTCGGGGCCAGTGCCCGGGAATCTGTATTCTAACCTCAGCCTACTCTGACTCAGGGCAGTGCCTGGAAATCTGCATCCTGACCTTAGCCAATGCTCAGAGCCAGTGCCTGGAAATCTGCATCCTGACCTCAGCCGACCCTGACTTGGGGCCAGTGCCTGGGAATCTGCATTCTGACCTCAGCCGACCCTGACTCAGGGCAAGTGCCCGGGAATCCGTATTCTAACCTCAGCCTACCCTGACTCAGGGCAGTGCCCGGGGATGTGCATTCTGATCTCAGCTGACCCTGACTCGGGGAAGTACCCGGGAATCTGCATTCTGACCTCAGCTAGCCCAGATGTGCTGTGCATGGCCAGGGGGCACAGTCTGCCAAGGCCCCATTTCAGCATTTCCTGCTGCGCAGTCCCCCTCCATCATGGGGGCTGTACCGCCACCTCATGGGGGCCAAACGGAGGCCGGCTCGCGGGGTCCTGGCAGGGTCCCAGCTGCGGCACCCAGTCCACCGGGAGCCCAAGGGGCGGCTCCGAGCATAGACCGGCCCCCAGAAGGTGGCCTGTGAGTCCTCCAGGAAAAACCGGGGGCCCCGGAGAGCGAAGGGGCATCGCCTCAGTGGGGGCACCCGCCCACTCCCACGCCTTCCTCTCCCGCCCACTGGACAGGAGGCGGCTCCGGCCCCCCTGCTCCGACGCTTCCACTCACTGAGCGAAACGACAGCTGCTCTTGGCGTGCTGAGGCGCCCGTGGAGGGCGGGGGGCTGCTTCTGCTGGGGTCCATGGAAGAACCCCCACAAGTGCCCTCAAAACGCAGTGTGCAGGGGAGTGGGGAGTATATGGGGACCTCATTTTTTTAAAATTTAACATTAAAAAAATAAAGACAAAAAAAAATGCGGTGTGCGCACATTTTTCTCAGGCTCCCCCTCACCCCCGTTCCTGTGCATCTGTCCTTGTTTGGTAAAAAGGGTCTTGGCTGAGGTCACTCAGTTAAGGCTCTAGAGATGGGGTCACCCTGTATTTGGGGCGGGGGGGCTAATCCAATGACAAGTGTCCCTGGGATCGATGAAGAGGCAGAGAGAGCCTGGGACAGCCACGTGAGGATGGAGGCAGAGGCCAAGGAGCCCCACGGCCGCCGAGACGCCCCCCAAGGCCGGGAGAGGGGCCCGTGCAGCCCCAGAGGGAGCCAGGCTTGCCCACGCCTCGATCTCCACCTCCAGTCCCAGAGCCCGGGAGGTGACGAACGCCTGCTGTTTTAAGTCACCAAGTTTGGGGAAATTTGTTACAGCAGCAAGAGGAAACCGATACAGACACCAGCTCTTTCCAGATAGGGTGTTTTCCAAAGTTTTCTCTCCCGACCCCCCAGTAGGAAACGATTTACCTCCTCACCCACTGGGTGCTGGGGAGGCCGGAAGGACCCCGGCTGTTAGCCCACACGAGCGCGGACCTGAGACTAACGTTTCACAGGACGGTTCCCTCCTAGAACAGCCCGGTGCTCGGAAGGTTTCCATGCCCTTTTGGTTTTTATAAAGGGAGCACCAGCTTGAGAAACCCTGTCTGGAGCAGCACTTCCCAACCGCGGCTGCTGCTGGAGGCAGCGGGCCTGGAAGCCCCTCGCAGGGTCGACTCCCGAGCTCTGCGAGGGAGGCCAACGTGCAGCGAAGGCTCCGGAGCCAGCCCCGGGCCAACGGTTCTCGACTTTAACGGTGGGTTCTAATCACCCAGAGAGCTTTTAAAAAGCCCAGTGCCCAGGCTGCTCCCTAGGCCAATTAAACCAGGACCCGGCATTTTTTAAGACTCCCCGTCGCATCGCACGTGCAGCTGAGATGGAGCCGAGTGTGCGCAAGCGGCTTCTCGCACCTGGCTGCTAGGTGACCCCCCCCGAGCGCTGAGGAACCTGTGGGATCTGACTCCGCACGTGCGGGGCGGGGCTGAGAGCCTGCCCTTCTAGCCACCTCCAGGTGATGCCTGCTTGGGGACCACACGTGGAGGTTCTAGCGGAGTTACGAGGACAGGCCCAGGGCAGTGGTTCTGCAGGGCGGTGCCTGGACCAGCCAGCATCTCGGGGAGGAGGGAGAGGGCAGAGCTGAGTTTTCACAGCCCCCCCAGGTGATTCTGATACACACTCACATTTGGAAGCACTGGTCTGGAGTGAGCCAGTGACGCCTTGACTCCCTGCCCACACTCTAAGCTGCACCAGCGGCCGGGACAACGGACGCGCGACTCCTTGGGAGAGCTCCTCCGCCAGGGACCCTCTCCCGGTTCCAGTGAGTAGCTGCGACAGCCCTGGGAGCGGAAAACCCGAGCCAGGGAAGGCAAAGACCCCTCAGGGTCAGCAGCCCAAGCCCCGGCAGCTCAGCCGCGCTGCTGACGCGCCCGACCCAGCCAGGCGCCCGCGCCCACTCCCTGCCCCCCGGCGTCCTCTGTCCCCACGAGGACGGCCCTGCCTTGTGGGATTCCCATTCAGCATCCCCAAAGCCTGGCACGAGGAAGCCCTCGCCCCTTCACCGCCTTAGCTCTGCGCCCCGCTCCTGCTTCTCGTGTTTTCTTCTTGGTTGGTTTCTTTGGTTTCCCATCCCGTCACCCCCCACCTAGACCGGGCTCGGTGAGCGCTGGCGACACCGGAGCTGGGCTCGGCTCGCCGGCCCTTGTGCGTGAACACAGTCGGAGCCCGAGAAAGGCTGCCTGCGGGGCTGAGCGGATCCAGAAGAAGGCGAAGTGGCAGTGGAGAGAGTCAGTGTGGGTGCGCCTGCCGGCCTCCCAGCACTTTGCAGGGCACCCTGCTCGTTAAACAGTGCTCGGCGGCCTCCTGGTCGCCACGTCCCACTACCAGAACACCGTCGCTGCGCTTCACTTTATTCTGTGCTATTCGCCCTACTCCTATAACACACGGGCAGAGGCTCTCACAAGCCACAACGAAGCCAACAGCAAAATAAAACTGACGAGCGAGTGAACAGCGACGCTCTAAAGAGCGTCTAAAGACACGAGGCCGTAGCTGTCCTGTCCAGTTCCACGGTCTTACAATGAAAGGGACGTGGGGGAGCAGGCTTGGCTCAATGGCTAGAGCATCCGCCTACCACGTGGGAGGTCCGCGGTTCAAAACCCCGGGCCTCCTGACCCATGTAGAGCTGGCCCATGCACAGTGCTGATGCGCACAAGGAGTGCCCCTGCCATGCAGGGGTGTCCCCACGTAGGGGAGCCCCACGCACAGCGAGTGCACCCATGAGGAGAGCGGCCCAGCGCGAAAGAAAGTGCAGCCTGCCCAGGAGTGGTGCCGCACACACAGAGAGTTGATGCAGCAAGATGATGCAACAAAAAGAGACACAGATTCCGGGTGCCACTGACAAGAATACAAGCGGACACAGAAGAACACACGGCAAATGGATACAGAGAGCAGACAACTGGGGGGGGGGGGGGGGCGGGGAGCAGAGAAGGTGAGAGAAATAAATAAAAAAATAAAAATAACAAAAAAAGAAAGGGACATGTGAAGTGAAGGATGGTGAATGAAATTAACAAATACGGCTGCATTTTCTTGCACCGTCCATTCCCTCCCCGATCGCTGACGAGACCGCCAAAGGCCAGGACTATTCCGGCTCCTGGACACGCGGCGACGACCGACGGCCCCGGCGCTGAGCCTTCTAGACCTGCACTGCGCAGCTGGGCCCCGGCAGGATGGAACGGTCCACCTCCCCACTGCCCAACCAGGCGGTCACACACGGCTAGTGTGCCTGGGGAGCTGAATTTTACATTCTATCTCATGCTCATTCATTCTAGTTTAAGTAGCCACACGGGGCCCGGGGCCACCGCCCTGGGCAGGGCTAGCCCAGGTGATTAGTCCACTGACCCGCTCTGAAGGGGAGGGAAACAAAATGCTCTCTGGGTCGGCTGCCTTCAGAAATTATTCCTTCACTTGCCTCTGGCTGTGCACTGAGCTCCCCTGCTCCACCCCACGGGAGCTGAACGCACGGAACGGGAGGCAGGAATAAACCTGCGACTGGAGAGGAGAGCCACTTCGGGCCATCTCGCCTAAGGCCCCGCCCACGCCAGCCACCACCCAGAAGGCGCTTGCCTCTCTGAGAAGGGACCGGCGACACTGGGGTGAAAAGACGGAAGTATTAATAGCTCTCTCGATGGTGCGGTGCCCACGCACGGCGTGGGAACAGACGAGCCTGAGACGTTCAGTGTGCTGGGCGGGGGTGGTCGTGGCCAGGGGGCCCCTCACCCCAGGGGAGGCGAGCTGGGGCCTGCGCGCTGGAGGGAGCGTGTGCCCAAGGCCGGGAGCGCTCTCCAAGGTGCTGACGAGGCCGGCCTCCTTCCTCTCCTCAAGGAAGGCGCCGGGGGCCGGCGGGGGCCGCAGCCTCGGTCAGGCCCCCCGACCTGCGAGTGGTGAAGCCAGGACCCCTCCCTGCGCTCCTGTCCACCATGTGGCCTCTCGAGCGCCGGCACTACAGGCCAGGGCAGCCGAGCCCAGGAGGCACGGGCTGGTGGGAAGCGGGGCCAAACCTCACCCTCCCTTCCAGTGCTGGCCCATCTAAACGCCGTCTTGACATCTGAGGACAGGAGAAGTGTTACAGCTGGGCCAGTGTGCTCACAAAGTTACCAGCTTAGCCCGTAGGCGGCTATATTTAGAGTTGCTGGGCCAGTGTGCTCACAAAGTTACCAGCTTAGCCCGTAGGCGGCTATATTTAGAGTTGTGTGGCTTGGGGGGAAACTGAGGAAGAAAGAAGCTGCGGGAACAGAGCAGGGGGCTCCTGGCCCGCCCCTCCTGCAAGGACCAGCAGCTGTCTTCCTTTCTCCAACTTTCTCTCAGAAAAGATAGGGCTGCTGGCCAGCCACCCCGCGGACCGGCTACTCTGGGAGGGGTCTGAGCTCCCCCTCCCCGGCCTGCACCGGTGTCCTAACGCAATGCACCGCAAGCAGCCTCAGGATTGGGTCTGGGGTGGCGGGATGCTTCCAGAAACACTCGTTACTCAGCTATAATTGGGCAACAAAGAACTAGTTATTTGCTTTTTCTTTTCTCTTTTCACCTCGTGGAGCATTTTCCCCCAAAAGGGGTTGAAAGAACCTGTGAGGAGCTGCTTTTATCTGCAGTTGCCAAGCACTCACTCTTCCTTGCCTCTGAAAGGGTTTCTCTTGGGGTAACCCCTCGTGGACAGCCTGCCCCCCCCTAACCTGGGCATCTGGATAAAGAAGATGCTGCTCCTTCCCGCACTCACGGCCAAGCACGGAAAACGCGCCCAGCTGTAGTGGAGCTTGTCCTGAGGGGATTTCTCCCCCGGAAAAGGGGCAGTCGCGGTTTAAGCGGGCATTTAAGATGGAAACGAAGCACAGTGCTGCGTCTTGCTCTGAGCCCACTTCTGTTTACAGGGACACACGGGCCTCCTCAGAGGACTCTGAGCTACCTGGACACAGGGACCAGAACGGACGGGGCTGGGGGCACGTGACCGTGTCTTGGGGCCGGGATGGAGACCCCCTCGGGGGTGACGGGTGCGCTGCGCGAGCACCGCGCAGGCGCTGGGGTGGGGCTGGGCTGTGCCCGTGGGTGTGTGTGATGTGTGGGCCGAGGGATCTGGGCCGGGGAACGGGATCCGTGCTTGAGGGGGAGACGCCGAGTGTGTGAGATGACTCACGGCTTGGGGCGTGGGTGGGTTTATTTGTAGGGTAACTTTCGGTCCGAGGGGCTCGGCGCTCGCGGCACCCAGGAGCGCGTGGTCACCCGCGGGGCAGCGGGCAGGGGTCCGGAGAGTGGGGAAGAGGCCACGCGGCTCGGGGTGGGCTGGGTGCCAGCGGGCGCGTGCCTGGGGGTGCCCCCGACCGCCTACAACTCTGGGCTGCCTTTCCCCACGGAATGGGGGGTGGGAGAAGAGGAAGGAGCAGCGAGGTATTTTTCCACGAGGCAGTTTAGAGAGAGGCGTAACAGAAAAGCTCTGCCATCGCAGTCCTGGGCATGAAGCTGCTCCCAGGATCCAACGGCAGCTCACCCGGCCCCGCTGAGCCTCCACCTCCTACGGTGTAAAGGGGGCGAACGCAGAGCCAAGCCCCCAGAGCTACAACAGCAAATGCCCCGGGGCGCACAGAGGCCGCCACGTCTTGTCATCACTTTCTTATCACAGCTGAGCCACTGGTTACGGGAACGGTCATCCTGGGCCCTGGTTACGGGTGTGTGAAGTTTGTTGCGAGTGAATGGTAATAAAAGAAATAGCAAAAAATGGCCCGTTTTGCAGATTATCGGCCCTGAGTTCAGGGAAGGAAACGGACGCTCAGAAGTGAAGGAACTCGAGGGTGTCAGAAGGGGGGGGGTGGCAGAGCCGGGGTTTGGGCCCAGGTGGTCACCTCGACGGCGTTGGTCCCTGGCACCCCACACTGCCCAGCCTCGCCATCTCGGCGGGGCCACCCCAGCACCACGGACGTCCCTCGGCTCGCATCGACGAGCTGCACCTGCCGGCCCCCGGGCGAGGGTAAACCCCGGGGAGAAGGCGGCAGGAGCGGCCCCAGTCGAAACGGCTTCCACAGCGACCCCGGCTAAGCGCCGCGCACATTATCTGTTGGCACGTCGTCCACGAGACACGCTGTCACCCCGAGTCGCCCTGGGCGCCGCCGCTGACGCCCGGGCCCCTCCGGCTATCGTGCAGGGGAAACGCCGGGTAAACCGAGAGCTCACGAAGGTTCTGCCTGCCCAGCCCGACCGCGGCCGTGACCCGCACTGGCTGGCCGGGAAAAGTGCTGAAGGCCTCAGTTTGCCTGCATTCTGACACCCCAGTTGGTCTCCACTCGCCGGAGGGATGGGCTGGGACCACGGAGTTCAACAGCTCCCTCCTTCCCAGCGGGAGGCAGGGGCCGTGTTGGCGCAAAGCAGCCCCAGATCTGTGGGCGCGATTACCCCAGGCCGGGGTGTTGGTTCGATTTCCCTCTTCCGCCCTGTGCCAACTGACACGCAGCAGCTGGGGCCCGGAGCCACCGCTGTGTGCCCCGCCGCAGTTGGCTACCGGAGGGCGGGGCCGCCGGGCTCCTTTTGGGCATGGGATGAGCGGGAAAGTGGGCTCAAACCCCAGCTCAGCTGCCAAGGCCTGGGGGGACTCCTGGGCCGCCCTGACCTCACCCACAAAGTGGACATGATCCCTGACCCAGGGAGGACAGTGCTTCCCGAACAGGAAAGGACGGCGGACAGAGCCAACCCACGGGAGAACGCCCTCGCATCCCGACATTTCGGACCCTAAACCGGGGTCCAGGAGCCAGACCCTGCTTCCCGCGAACAGCAACGACGTAATCGCCCCCGATACAGCCGCTAAGATATGCAAGTGCCGTGAGGGCAGAGATCGCTCTCTGCTTGGTTCACTCCTGCTCTCTCCCGGAGGCGAGGGCACCTGGCACACGGTAAGCGCTCAATAAGTGCTTGCTGGACGAAAGAAGGGTTTCTGCGGGCCCCGGAGGGGCTGGGAAGGGTGGGCAGCCTCTCTCTTAAATCTTCTGGGAAGTTCCGCAGCCGCGAGGGGCCTGCTGGCTCCCCCCGGCGCGCCCCACGCGCAGCTGCCCGCACAGGGCCGGGGCAGCAGCTCTCCTGGCGCAGGCTGCGCAGGGGCGCACCCCTGGGAAGACCGCCCCGCACGGCAGCCAGGCCGAGCCCTGGGCTCACCAACGGCTGCTCGGGGCCCCCCCATCGTCACCCACATCTGCTCCCCTGGCCTCGCCGGGCCTGCACGCGCAGGTGCACACCCAGGCCAGCAGCCTGGGGCCAGCGGGGCCACCGGCTCGGCCCTCCACCCCCCCGGGGGTCAGGGGAGCTCCCCACGCCGCTCTGTGACAACAACAGCCCCACAGAGGAGGCCGCCTGGGCCGGGCCCCGCCCCGGGCCGCCCTCGACGGCAGAGCGTTATATAATTA